>NC_134276.1:29658889-29958889 GCF_949628215.1 Phalacrocorax aristotelis
GTGTTTTCCACAAAATAAATTCAAAGCCTTGCTTGAATGTGAAGGTGCTTCACTGGATAGATGCATGCCTTCATCTTGAACTCTAAATACAATAGGTCCCAGGCAGAGGAAAGACTGGAGTGGAAGGATCTCAGGCCTAATTCAGTAAAGACCATTTTTATATTCTGAAATCCACTTTAAAAGGCATGTTTAGCTTCGGTCAGGTAGCAAACAGAGCCTGTGGGCAAATAAGTGCACTCAGATGAATTGTTTTAATCCTGACATTAGGCCTGATGGGTCAAGCGTTTCCCGTTCCCATCAGCTCCATCTCACGGATCCCCTGCCACGGGGTACCGCCTGCTTCCCGCCCCATACACCAGGCCTTCCCCCAGCGGGTGAGAAAGAAAGGCCCAGCTTCCCCCGGACGGACAGCAATACTAGGGGGAAGAAATCACTTTACGACTGGAGCTCCTCCCCACTCCTTCCTCCCTGCGTTCACTATCATTGTGCTGTAAAACAAACTGGAGGGGAGATGTCGGGATAACAATCGCAGGAAGAGAGCTTGTGACAGCCTGGCTGCAGAGTTATGGTGCCCCGAGATGTGAGGGCAGAGGTTCATGCAGGAAACGATGCCGAGACCAGGACCCTGCCCTGGCCGGCAACGGGCCTCTCAGGGCTACAAGTTTCGGAGGGTGGAGGGAAGAGGAGGAGGAAATGTATTTTGCTCTTTACTGTTTTAAAGGAATCAAAGTACGCAGTGGTGTGAAGAACCGCTGTACAGCGCAGGCTGCGGGACGTTTGCATTCACGAAAGATCTCAAGGATTTGCACTTACAAAAGTCAGCTTTGTTTGGCTCTGCACTGCTGCAAAGCTCACAGCAGGCTTTGCTCCGCAATGTTTTAGCACCACGCGAGGAATTCAGGCATCTCTCTCGCTCGAGTCAGGAAAAAATTCAGCACCACCTCCTGTAGAGGAAAGACTTCTCTGGCTCCCAAGATGACTTCCAGCAGTGGCAACAAGTTAGTCCATTAAAGAAAAGCATCTGCCAAACCAAAACACAGACTTGTGGCTTCTAAGGGACTATGGTGCATTTGAGAGCTGCTGCAGTCTCCAACGCCATTAAACACTGACTAAAACAGAAATCATGCAATAAGGAGTGAACTTTAAAGGGATCTTTAAAAAATGAATGCATTTATTTTAGACGATTCAGAGTACTGTGTGCTCTAAATCAAAGCAATCCTTATGAGAGGATTTCAGACTATGCTAACCCAAGTTATGCTCACTCCTTTCTGGTGACTGTGCTCTCTCCCCCCTCACCTTCTGCTGGAGGAGAAACAACAACATCACATGCTGCACTGCAGGTCTGGGGTGGGACAGATGTTCATAAACACTTGGTCATGTGTCTATGCCATTTTCCACATTTCTAACTTCATGTCATTTATTTATAGGGTTTGAAATTCCAATATAAACTTGAGTTTAAAATCCTCTATAAGATGACCGTTCCGGCAACAGCAGAGTTTCTGATTTGTTTCCCTATATATACTGGAATAAAAATACAACTTTCACTTGTGTTTCTCTACCCCATTTCAATCGAAACTCCCATTTGCCCAGAGAATACACAGCAGAAACACTGGGCTTTGACTGTGCATATTCTCATACTTCTGGTAGCAGGTTCCCTTATATTTTACAGCCCCTCTAGCGTGTTACTGCAGCCAGCGACTCCAAGGGTGGTTTTGAACTCAGCCTCCCCACATAAATGCCTCTTTGAGAAGCTCTAGCCTGGCGCTACTTTCATGCTGATACATGTGATAGAGGCCAAAGTCTCAAAGCTATAAAACCCGGCAAGTTCAATCACCCATGGGAGCGGGAGGCACAGCATTCTGCCCACACATTGCTGTAGGAAAAAAGCATACCCAGACTTCCTGATCCGATTAGCAATTCTGGCATCAAACCCTCACCCAGACAAAATACGTGTGACTGATACTTGCATAGGACCAGCTCAAGGTTTCTCAACAGCGTAGGCAAGATTGAATCTGGTGGCATTACCAGGTTGGTAAGTAGGAAGCTGAGAACAGCCCCAAAAAGGTATTTTCCATGCCCTGCAGCATGACATCCTCCATCCATCTACCTCACACACCTTCCCACTGCAGCATGCCCAGCCTATCTTCTCAAATACAGCCTCAACTAACTGCATCTGTCCAAGCCTCAGTCCTTCCGCAAAAGCTGTTCATCCTCCACCTTGCCCTGCTGCAATCCCTAATTGTGGTCAGGCAACTTTCGGGCTGCTGCAGCAGGGAAGAAAGCACCAGGCTGGTGATAGTTGCTTTGACATGGGGAAAGCAGGCAGTGGGATAGGGCCAAAGTACCAGGACTGAGAGCTGGGCTTTCTTCTTTTACTGCAGTATAACAAAGCTGGGGCGATGACTGATGCACCTGAAGAGGTTTTTCCTCCCACCAAAATGCAGGCCGCTCCTCCTGATGCAGCAGAGGGCTGTACAAAGGAGAAGTAAAATAAGCCATCTGGGCACCAGGTCGGTCCTTGCAGCCTCTGGTCAGATAACACTGGCAGCCATCACCCTGCAAGTCTCACCCATGCCATAGTGGTCCCCAACATCCCTGCATGAGTTGCACAAGGGCTGGCATTTGCAGACACAGGGAGGTTTCTTCTCCCGGCCCTGTAGAGACCATCATTAGAAGGTCCACTTCTCAAAGCAAATGCTACTAACTGCAATGCAGAACCTCTTTCTGGGATCAACTTTTTCAGGGTGTGTATTTTATAATAGAGAGAAGGTAACAGGAATGCTGTAGCAAGAAAGAACAAGCCAATTTTAAATTTAAATAAAGGGAGGGGGCACAGTTGCACAAAGCAATGGAGTTCTCCATCCCAAGAAAAGCACCATGTGCAGGCAATACACTTAAAAAGAATTGTTTCCATGACCCAGAAAGAAAGAAGACTCAAAACCACACCTAAATACTTTCTGCAATACAACTGCTTAAGACTTCTTTGCTCTCTTCTCTGACCTTCCATGGATATCACCCTGGGGGACAGAGGTTTCTTAGCTTGATATTCAGGGCTGGGTTCACAGAGCAAGCAATTGCTCAAAGAAATTAGGTCAGCGGAGACACAGTGGCAATAAGGACCATGCCATGGTTTCTGACATGTTATGGTTTGGGTTTTCTCTGTGCTGTGAGCTCAGAGCTCTCACAGTAGTCTTTTTAATGAAATAATATGATTCCTAGAAAGACCCTTCTTATTACATATTTGGGATAACCACCACAAATAAGCTTTAACAAAATACTGCTCACAGATTTTTTTCAGTCTCTATATAGGACAAATCCAGAAGCACAACTGGTCTAATTATAAATACTTGTTCTTAGAGGAAAATTTCAAGTTTTTATTAATACTTCAAAGTTTTCCCCAGAAATATAGGGTAAAATATACATATATATTCAGCTACAATTTCTCAACAAAAATTCTTACCATAAAGCAAATGGCTCGAGAAAGGCCTGCATACCTGAGCTTAATAAAAATCTAGCTTGGGAATGGGAAGGATGGGAATATGGTGTTGGTAGGATATAATTCATTCTTAGCCTTAAACCAGCCTTTCATAGTAAGTGTGAGGCTAATAATATCATATAACTGTAGTAGAAAGAGGCTTGGTATGTGTGAAGTAGTGTTAATCATCAGTACATTCCTGCTTTATGACTATAAAGCCGCTCATTATCCAGCACTGTGCATCTAAGGGAAAAAGTAACCCCTACATTTTTATTTACTAACCTGGATTTAAGTACCTAGAATTTAGTCCTGCAACTCTCATTTTTTGTCTCAACGCTTTTTCTCCCAAAACATGTGCAACATCATCTTTGCCATTTCATAACTATTTGCATCAGTCTTTTGAAGTTTAAAGGGAAGTATCAAGGAGAACACTCTCTCAGCTGGATATGTGGCTTGCCTAGAAAAGGACTTTGGAAGCAAACATGCAGTGCAGTGCTACAGCCAGACTAAGTTAACAACAGCAGAGAAAATTCAATGTATCTTGACAAGACAATCTTACTTAAAAACCACCTTGTAACCCCCAAGAACATCTACTATACGTTCTTTGTTTATACACAAAGAAGTGTAACTTCTTACTCTAAATACCTTGTTAACTCAGACAGCTCTTCCTACTTACACATCCGCATAATCTGTGATAACCCCAAAGAATGCCCCGACCGACCATAACTCAACCTCCAAACCTGCTACCTGTCTCTCACACAGGACCTCCAGTGCCATTTGCGTGTTAATCCTATTCTGGTCCTGCTTGACTAACCTGATCTCAAGGTGACCCGCCTAGTGGATGAGGGAAAGGCTGTGGACATTGTCTACCCAGACTTTAGTAAAGCCTTTGACACCATTCCCCACAGCACTCTCCTGGAGAAACTGGCTGCTCATGGCTTGGACAGGCGCTCTCTGCGCTGGGTTAAAAACTGTCTGGGCGGCCGAGCCCAGAGAGCGGTGGTAAATGGGGGTAAATCCAGTTGGCAGTGGGTCACAGGTGGTGTTCCTCAGGGCTCAGTATTGGGGCCGGTCCTGTTCAATATCTTCATTGATGATCTGGATGAGGGGGTTGAGTGCACCCTCAGTAAGTTTGCAGATGACACCAAATTGGGCAGGACTGTTTATCTGCTTCAAGGTAGAAAGGCTTTACAAAGCGATCAGGACAGGCTGGATCGATGTGCTGAGGTCAGTTGTATGAGGTTCAACAAGGCCGAGTGCCGGGTCCTGCACTTGGGTCACAACAACCCCATGCAACGCTACAGGCTTGGGGAAGAGTGGCTGGAGAGCTGCCCGGCAGAAAGAGACTTGGGGTGTTGGTCAACAGCTGGCTGAACATGAGCCAGCAGTGTGCCCAGGTGGCCAAGAAGGCCAATGGCATCCTGGCTTGTGTCAGGAATAGTGTGGCCAGTAGGAGTAGGGAAGTGATCGTGCCTCTGTACTTGGCACTGGTGAGGCCACACCTCGAATACTGTGTTCAGTTTTGGGTCCCTCACTAGAAGACAGACATTGAGGTGCTGGAACATGTCCAGAGAAGGGTAATGAAGCTGGTGAAGGGTCTAGAGCACAAGTGTTATGAGGAGTGGCCAAGGGAACTGGGGTTGTTTAGCCTGAAGAAAAGGAGGCCGAGGGGAGATCTTATTGCTCTTTACAGCTACCCGAGAGGAGGCTGTTGTGAGGTGGGTGTTGGTCTCTTCTCCCAAGTTACTAGTGATAGGACAAGAGGAAATGGCCTCAAGTTGCACCAGGGGAGGTTTAGATCAGACATTAGGAAAAATTTCTTCACTGAAAGGGTGATCAAGCATTGGACAGGCTTCCCAGGGAAGTGGTTGAGTCACCATCCCTGGAGGTATTCAAAAGATGTGTAGACATGGCATTTAGAGACATGGTTTAATGGTGGACTTGGCAATGTTAGGTTAATGGTTGAACTCAGTGATCTTAAAGGTCTTTTCCAACCTAAATGATTCTATGATTCTCTGGTTCTGCAAACAGCACAACCAAACTCCGCTCAAAACCTGCACCTTCCAATTTTCCCTTCAACATGAGTCTGGGCCAAATAAAAAACCCCAATAATCATTCATTAAAGTAACTGACATTACCAACATGCTTCATGTGAAAAATAGAGCAATCTTAATATAAATTCTCCCTTCGGGCCCACATCACCTTTCAGCTTGTCTATTTTGTATAACCTCTTCCCATACTGTGATTTTTCAGACTAGATACGACAGTAGAATCTAGTATTTCCTCTTCGTCTTGGAAGATCTGTGCAAATGCACGGCACTGGCAGCTGACAAGCCTACACAAAACCAGGTGAGATTTTGGATCCTTGGGCAATTTAAGGAGAACTACACTGAATGTGTACTTTAGTTTCTGCTGCATGCAAATATGCTGAGATCATGCATTTATGAAGATGCAGCTTAAAAGACACACTTCATACACAGAGCTTCCCTGTCTCAAAAAAAAAGGAGGAAAGCAAAGACACCAATAACTATCTCTTCTATCATACAATAAGTTATGACGTTTAGCATTAACATTTACTTATTAAGAAAACTATATGTTCATCGTCACATTTTTTTCTCAGGAAGTCTGTGCCTTCAGCTGTCATACATTCTTACACAAACTAGAGCTTCAACACAGCTAGTGAAAGTTCCTGGGCTACTATGAGGACCTGCCTGTACCTCCCATTTTGCCGTTTCCAAGGAGCCTGAAACTATTTGACTCCCTCCACAAAGTTTTAATCCATATGCTTTCTTGCATCCTGATTTTGACAACACATTAGGTACTGCATACTCCCTAAGGATGATTTAAAATTAATCACCAAGCAGAATTTGCTATGGAAACCTACCAGGCAGTCTTTTTGATGCCTTCCTCAAGTTACCCTGCACAGTTAAGCAGGCAACCTGCATTGGTTAAGTGACCAATTATTTTGACTCTGATCAAACATCCGATATTGCATACATCCAATACTGCAAGACAAAAACGCTGCAACTCTGGTGTAGTTTCTGAGCACCCAGGGAGGGAAGAGACAAAAGAGTAAAATGTGTGTTGATCAGAGGATTTCATGGTTAACTACAGGCCACCGTTAAGTAGCAGGCTTCAAGAAGACGCGAGTAGACTCCTTGTCAAGAAGAGACAGGATGAAGCAATTAAAGGGCAGTTTAAGAGTGGATCACACAAAGCCTAACTCCTTCAGGAGAATAACTAGCAAAAAGGTAGCTCTTTTTTGCATAGGAAGTCTCACTGAATCTTGATTTAGTATTTTTACTCAAACATGTACTCAATACCTGGCAAGCAAAAGATTATCTGGTCTCTGTCAGATGACCTCAACAGCAAATCTCAGCCTAAGTTTAACTCTGAAGTTAATTTCTCCATCTTCCTCATAAAAAACCAATTCAAGTTCTTGGGCACACAGGCCCCAGCACAAAATCCAGGGGCCAAGATCTTTAGCCAAGTCAGCCAGTTCTACTACCTGCAGTTTGCTTCTTGCAAGTAACTTTTGCTTGTGTTAAATGTGTAAGGGCACATCTGAATCACACTCCATTTGTCACCCACTGACAAAAATCAAATTGAGATGAGAATCTTTCAGCTACGCAGCTCAGGGAACACATTAGCCAGATAGCAGATTAAACCAACTGATCAGCAGTACCCAATCTATTGGATCACCAGCCACCTCCTTCCCAGGAAGCACCTGGCCTCAAGTTAACGCTGTTACAGGAAAGAGCAATGAAATATTGGCAAGGCCATGGAAGTACATGGAAAGGCGTGCAGCACCTGCCTGAGCAAGCCAGCCTTCCTCCCAGTATGGTGGGATGAGGTTGCCTAGACACCAAGGCCCAGAGCAGAGCACTGGCTACACTTCTATTTTTGAAGACACTCTCAAAGTAGACATGACTTTCTGACCTACCTTCCTACCTCTGATTCACTGTATACATGGACCTGTGGGTTTGAGTAGATTAGAGACATGTCATCTACTGCGATGCTTATCAAAGAGCAAGAGACCACCTACTATACTTAAATAACTATGTGGGAAGAATCTTCTTAGCTCATTCTCTAATGAGGATCTCAATATCTCTTTCTCAGTCATCTTTCAACATTTAGCTATCAAAAGGCCATGAATTTCACAGATGCCCTCATTTATCAGTAAATGCAATAGCATTCACAGGCTGTTACTGAAAAAGTAGAGTACAAGATGATCCGTCATACATTTCATAGTAAAAGGAGCACCTTTAGGAGTTGGCTTGGCCAGTCAAACACTCAAAATTTTGGTTATTTTTATTCCTGGGCCATATATTTTGAAGTTATTTATACAAACGCCAAACATGACGAGACAGATGCTTTCACAAATACAAAGAACGAAAGCCAGGACTTACCATCCAAAAAACACACCAGAGCATTTCTCAGGCTGTACACAAGTGCGAGGATAAAGTCACTCACCTGATGTCAAAATACAGTTACCCCAAAGGTGCAATGAAGCAGCCACTCCGCTTGAACACTACAGGATTGTTTATAAGAAGGGAAACTAAGCTCAACTTCTCCAGCTGAAACTGCAGAGGAATTCAAGGCAGGCAGAAAGTAATTATTCAGCTGGAGACTGGCCAGGATGCTGGAGTTAGCTGTTCCTGCAGACTGTGTCAGGGGACTATGCAGTGACCACCAGTGCTGTCTACTGAGTCATCAGTGCCGCTTCCCGCAGAGCCAGGTTCTCCTTGGAAATCTCCCACTTCTGGATTGAGCAAGCCCAGCCCCGGTCGGTTTAGGAACAACACAGGACAAGGAGGAAGGGCGAGAAGTGTAACTATTAGTGTCACTTTCAAGAGCAGTAAAATTTACATGGATTAAAGGGGTGAAATCTTTATATATAGTAAAAAGGATAATTATAATGAAGGCATCTGTCTAGCTGGCACCACCTACAGCAAGACCTGCAAGCAGTAATTGTACAATAACAACGTGGTGTTTAGTGTGAGGTTTAGGACATTCTGCCAGAAAACCTAAAGCATCCAGGTTGTAAAACACTGTAATAAGTAGGTAATCCCCAGCCTGGCATCCAAGTTACTGCCCTAACCTGTTCCTTATGATTATAAAATGTCTCAGTGTCAGCAGGTTCACTGTGAGTCAGAGCTGAAATAATAAATGGCTTATTTTCCATCCTGGTGGAGGAAATACATCACGGCTCATTGTGGCTCACTTACTGAGGCTTTTTTTTTTAAAACAGGAAAATGTAAAAATAACCAAGTCATTCTGCCTTATTGCACTTATTTTTGATTAACAAAGCCCTTATTACAATCAAATTAGAAAAGAAAAAGAAGCATGTTTTCAACATGGTCTGCAAAAACAATACCTTAGGAAAAATACAGAAGAAAAAATACTGCACAAACAACCAAAGAATATGTAATTTGTGACAAATAGCCTCTTTGCCAAAGTGATTCCACCACTTGGCTCCTGTAAACAACGGGTTGCCTGAGCTGAGGTAAAGGTCTAGCTCCAACCTCACCTGCACTTTTGCTCCCAAGAAGCTGTCTCTAATCAGGTTCCAGTGCTCACAACATGCTCACAACTGCTCTGTCGTGCATTTGCACACTCAGGGCCTCTGGTTGTAAACTGCAGAGGAAAGGTGCTATCTCTTGCTTCATGCATTGCTAGCAAGCAAATAATGCCCTGCTTCTGATGGGTCTGCCCAAACACTACATACAACCAACAAATATTGTCCCACTGAAGAGTATTAAGAGACAGATAAAACATGAGCATCCAAAAAATACTCATCCTTTACCTAACACAGAAATATGTAATAGTAGGAGTATTGGAAGCAAAGTGCAATCAGTCCTTACACTATCTGAAAACGAAAAGAACTGTAACAAGTAAAAGAAAATAAGCATCACTATTTTATGGACTCAGACAAAAAGCACAGACATATTAAGATGCCTAATTCAAGCTCAGATTTGGAGCACGTAGTTTTTATACATACACACAGAGTGGCCTATATACATATAACACTTCAAACCACAGAATAATATAGAAAAAATAGAACAATATTGAAAAATCTATAAGCAAGTTATATATAAGTCTTAAGTAGCATCCATTTTTTAAAAAGAAAGAAAAATACCTAAAATAGTAGAAAACATGAATAGACCAGTATTTGCACAAACTGTAAAAGGACAAGTCTGGGGTGAACGTCACAAAGACAGGCCTGACTGTTTCCAGGGGAAATATCAGTCTCAAAGAATTGCAAGCTTTTTGACTCTGCATGTTTGAAATATAGAGTAATTGACATTAGACATACAAAGAATGCAAAGGTTTTTAATTAACATAACATGTACTGAGAATATAAAATTTCTCCAATACTTCATTGTAGGAAAAAACCCTGACATTTTTCTGCATTGTGTGTAGAACAAGATTCTGTGAAATTGTAAACTAATGCTTTAGACTGGAGTATGAAAAGCAAACGTTAATTCCCAGAGTACTATTGTTAATAAGTGGTAATCAATAACTACTAACTTATTTATGACCAAAAGTGTAATACTGTACAAAAAATGCAGATAAAGGTATAAAGTTGTTTTTAAAGTGGTGTCTCTTGACTGCAAGTTTTTTACATGTACAGTTTAAATGTACAAATGAACGGTTTCCATTTCTTGCATATCCTTTCTGTAGCTTCTTAAGCACGCTACGGTAACTCAAATTTATCATGACCTTTAAAACCTCAAGATCCTTTGGGTAACAGTGGTCAGGAGACCAAGCTACAATTGCAGCAGGCCAGACTTTCTTCCCATGCATGTTTTACCATGCCAGAGTTTGCCTATGAGACACACTGCAGTGTTGCTTTCCACCCCATGCTGCTTTCTAGCTGAAAAGCCCGAATAATTCAAGTTCTGTTCTGGTGCTATCCATCAGCCCTAATTCTTGGCAGCCCTTAAAGCAGCTACTTAAAAGGACTAATGGTCTTGCAATGGAGTCATGGGACTTTGACTCACGGTCCCAGATTCAGCTCCAGGTTCCACCACCAGCCCCCACAAAGCCCCAGCCCTCTCCTTTGTCCTGTGCTCCTCCTCAGCTGCCCCACCACCACAGACACCGAAACCCCTCTCCTCTTTGGCCTCCCTAGGCTTTAGACTATTTTGTGGAGGTTTCTGGTACATTCAGGGTTGTTTGCAATTGCTCCTCTCAGCTGTTCTCAATACATGTCAAAATAAGTGAGAATATTGGCACGTGAAAGGTTCATACACTAAAGCTACACAAGCACAACAAGCCATGCCAGTTTCCTGCAGACTTATACCACCACCACGTCCCACACAGCTTCCCATGGGCATAACCTCAACCCCACAATCTGCACCCCCTTTCCAACTTAGCTACTTTCACTCCTTTATCTTTTGCAGCCCCCAAATACTGCAGGCCCCCAGTACCTGGCCCCCAAACTTCACAGCACCCTTCAGCCCCTCCTAAACAATGTCCCTTGGTGGGGTCCACTAGGTCCACAACAGAGCTTGGACTGACCAAGTTCCTACCCACCGGGAGCAAAACAAGAGATCCTAAGCGAGGCTACTTCACTCTTGAGCTGAACCTTCCTTTTTTTGGGGGGGTGGGGGGCTGGGGCGGGGGGTGTGAAGTTTTATGACAGCCATAATAATGAATATTACAGTGATGAGCACAGAAGCTGGATTCATTACTGCCTAGTGACTCATTAAAGGTTTTTTTCTAAACTGAGTAAAGTTTCCATAACTTTGGGGCCACATTTTACATCAGAGCTACGCTTTAAAAAGTGTTGTAAATCAAAACAATTTTGATGACAACACTACAGGGAAGCACAAGCACACAGCTTTTGGAATGACAAGAAATTAGGATTTATAAATACCCCACAGATGTATTTAGAATTTTTTAATCCCTTTCACACTTTGGATTTCAACTCTTAAAAATGCAGGACGCATGGTTCATTTTAAGGTTCTGGATTTTTTTTTTTTTTTAATTTATTTCCGTTTTGGCTTGTGATGTGAACAGATCCAGTCAATGACATTACACAGCACTTCTGAAAGCAAAAGTCTTCTCTTTTCTATCCTGCACCACTAAGAACAAAAAAAAAAAAATCTCTTCCTTCTGACCCAAAGATCATGGAAAAGAACACATGTGTCTAAAGGCAAGATTGCAGACAGACATCACACCTTGTACTGGACAACAAAGCTGGAAAAAGCACATAAGCTTTGAATTACACAAGGTCTTCCATTAACTCTTTTTATTAATTTAATTTTCTGCATGGGAATAGCTGTTTTCTTAAATACAATTAATAGCAAGTCACCTTCTGATTAATTGGAGCTTGTTTATAATGTTATTTTAATTCTGTATCTTTTTAATTTATTCTCATCTGCATTTACAACATTATTGAAGAGTTCACACTTCCAGGTAAATATTGTTTTTCTGAACTAATAGGAAATCCTATAAGGTCTTACTGTTGCAGTTTTTCTCCATAACAAACCCTTCCATTACGTAGCAGACTACGTACCTTTAAGATATTCCTTTTCTTTGTGACACACATTGTCTTCTCTTTAGAAAGTAAAACTTTCCTTACTGAGCCTTAGCAAGAGAAAGAGGGATTTTACAAAGCAAAAAACAAGAAAAACACAAGAAGTCATGGCACTCACGATTTAACTCACATTTCAAAGTCTTCTCATTTCCTCTCTCGCCTTTTCTTATAAACACCACAACCAAAACACATTTGTTTGCTTTGATTTTCAAAACTCTACTACTCCCAAATATAAGGAAATTTCTTTGCAACCCGCTGAGATTACTGGCACGTTATCGCCTTTGTCCCCATACTGAAACCATCCAGCCTTTGCAGACTTTCTAGGAAGCACAAAACAACTTGTAGTTCAGATATTTCTTACGTCTGTCCTGGGAGTGGGCAAGCCCGAGACTGACGGACACCCCAGCCATCTCTGGCTCAAAGAGTATATTTCACCATACGCAACCGGGACACACAGCATATTGCTCTGTATCCCCGGTCTTGCTTTCAAAATGGAAAAGGGGGAGAACCCTCTCAAACTGTATATGCGTGAAAGTGATGCTATTTATCTGAAAGAACAGACACACCTACGCTATGTGTGAATTGTGTTGTTGTGCTCAGTCTTTAAGAGACCAGAGTTAAGACTTCCCAGTGCTGGCAAGCAGGGAGTCAGGCACTGGTTACACCCCGTGTAAGACCTTTCCACCTCCTTGGAGGAGCGGCCTGCTGCTACTGCATGTGATACCCGTGACTTCTCTACAGACTAGAAGATTCTTGCTTTTTTACTCTTTCTTAGAGAACTTTATTCCCAGTCCTTTAGTGGCCACTGTGGTATGGAAAAGAAGGTGCTGAGAGCTTGGTTTCCAAATCAGTTTGCCAAAATCTAGGCTGTACAGAGAGAAACCCAGAGGTTCCTAAACTCCCAACGTCTGCACGACAGGGCAAACTGAGCCAATCCCTTAAGGAGACAGAATACAAAGTCCTCACATGAGCTGGAAACAACATGGCCTGAGATACCATGTCAGTCCATGCACTCAGGACTACAGGCTTGAATTTGATGAGGTTATTTTGTCAACACTTGAAACTGTCCCTTGGCCTTTTCCCTAAACTGATGGTGTCTCATAATTTGAGCCTAAAAGGACCTCTGGGGTTGTTCACAAGGGCTGCCTCCTTTCTAGGGAGTTATTCACCATCCCTGATAAAGTTTCTCCATGTGAACAGTTAGAGCAGGAACCTATTCTTCATCAACTACCAATCCCAAATAGACCAGCCTCCTAAGCTAAAAGTAGACTACATAGCCCTCTTCATATCTAGCTGTCTTCTTTCCCTTCTCCTGTTACCCAAAGGCTTCCCTTGCAACACCAAGAGGTACTTTGAATCAACACATGGAAAGGAACCGCTAGGCTTAACTAAAGGCAACTATTAGGCTTTCTAACTTCAGGCAACCTCACAGGGATTTCAGAAGAGGACTGTGGTCTACACACCAGCTAATTGGTCAGGGACAAAGAAGAAACATCTATTTCCTACTTTGAAGCTTCGATGCTGCACAGGAACCTCAGAACCTCATCGGATTCTCGCACAACTGGTTCCTATCAGCAGTTACACACACAGTTGCCAGTTTAAGTTACCAGTACAAGATGAAAGTCAAATCTTAAATGGTAAGCAAGATCTACTTTTCTTACAGGTGCTACCTATGTGAACCTTAATGCAAGATTTACGTGGCAGAGGAAAAAAAGGTGTTAATGGGGAGAGGGAATATTCAGGTCAGTACAGGTATGTTTTGCTACTCTATTTCTATTCCTCTTGTAATAAAATTCAGTCTAAGTGGTACTTTAGCAGATCAGCAGCACAAGCAATAAACCCGACCAAAGTTTCTGACAATAAAAGCATATTTTGCTTTCTCGTTTTTATTTTTCTTTAAATTTGGAAGGAAATTTCACATTTCAGTACAATTCAGACCACGTTAAAGACATTTCTAGGAAAAGGCACATTTCCTACAGCAAAGCTCATTTAACAGTCACTTAACAGCAACAAACTTAAAGCTTTGGTTGGCAATTTCAATTTCTCCTCCACATGATTCTTTTATCCCTGGGATAGGCCTCAGCAAGGGATTCTCCCAGCAAAAGACAAGACTAATCAAATTATTTCAAGTCAGTCAGGTATTCGCTTTATGCCATCTGGCCCCGATGGCAAAATCTCTTGTAATAGCACATCTCCCAATGTTAAAAGAAAAAAAAAAAAAAACCATTCACGGGCTAAACACTGGCTTAATCGGAGCCAAGAGGCAAAGCTCCTACAGCCAGAAAGACATAAGTGTTATTACTGTCTCATTCGCATTCCTAATTTTTCACGCTGCGTTGGAAAGTGGCTTATACATGCACCCCATTTCAGACACATGCTTGAGCAAGCACAAAATTACCCCCATGTGCAAGGCAGCATTGCTGCGTTGTGTCCCAGTGGCTGGCATGGAGAGGACAGAATTTTGCAAGATGCTGAAAGATCCCAGCACAGTGGCCAGGACTGAGCATCAAACCTGAAAAGGCTTGAGGCTCTCTTTCTGAGCAGATGGGCCATCCACCTGTACCCAAGCATTCATAGTCCAGAAGAGCAAAATTCTCCTTTACAGTTTCCTTGACCTCTAGCAATGGAGACAGGACTCAAGTCAGCCACCCCAAAAGTTTACAGAGAGCAGCACAGCAAAGTCCCCCATCATGCCCACATCCGCAGCCTTTCGCACTGCCGTCAGGCAGGGACTCCAGCCACTGGGCCACCGCAGGGATGCCGCTGCGAGAGCCGGCTCGGAAAAACGAAACGCTGCCCTGGGCCACAGCTGCAAATTCATCTGGGTGTGTTACTAAATCCTGTTGCTGAGCAGAACAACTGGAGCAGTTTGGAAACTTCTACGTCAGAAGAAATTTCCGCAGCCATGGCACTGCCATGGGTCAGAGATGGGCTAGTTTAACAGGCCTGAAGCCCTTGGCTCAGTTGTATTTTGTGCACGCGCGGTTTGCTGCTACTTCGACACAACACGCCTAGCTAAAGACACCTAACCTGGGACATGATTTTTGGTGCAAATATTTCTTACCCCTGTCTCAACCTGGATTATAACTTGAAAATTAAGATGTTTGGTGCACTTTTGCTTTAGCCTGGTTTCCAAAGGACAGGCTTCAGCATCAATTCATCTGCTGGGTACCTGCGCTGCATGGCATGGCAGCAAAAAACACAGCAAATACCATCTCTTGCCCCAGGAGTAGATAGGAAACATGGGGAAAAGATCAAGCAATGATGCCAATAACTATGGTGGGTTATATTCTCTTCCTCATCTCCCACCAACCACTCCAAGCTCCACCAGCTTCCATCTCTCTCCCCCTGGGGAAAGCCACTCGGCACCTCCCCTGGTGCCCCTTCTGCCAATGATGCTCTTGCTCTGATCATCTTTGAAAATGAAAATATTTCTCTCTTCTTCAAAACTTCTAGTTTTGAAGTTGACAGCTTTTATTTCACACATGAAGAACGCCCTGCACACTTGAAAGCTTGCCACCTTTTCCTCCACAGTACCCTTGGCTCTAAGAAAAGGCACTGCCTCCTTTAAGAGCATCACGTCACCACTGCTATTTCCTATGTTCTCACATCCAATGCAGAGTGTAGTCACATGCTCCTGTTTATACATCCCATAATACAAGGCCCCTATTTATCAATAAATGCCTTGAGGTGCAGAGCAAAGCCCAAGCTAATAAAAACCTGCTAGGATTATCTGCTGGTGTTTCACATCAGCAACAGCAGTGGCCAGGGAAAACTGAAGGGTAATGAGGATGCAGCAGAGATAGTCCAAACAGTAAAGAGCAAAAGGAAGGGGCTGCTGCAGGTACTTGAAGAGTTGGCGAATGAAGAGAGAAGAGAAGGTAAGAGAAATAGAGGCCCAACTTTTTTTATTTTACTTTTTTTTTTTTAAACTCTAAACCAAGACATTAAAGAATGACTTAAAAAATACGCAGACAAATGCTATGCTTTGCTCAGTAAATAACTAACCATTGGAACCCATGGCTGCAGGATAACTACTGGAAAATAACTTGCAGTGATTAAAAAAGGATTAAATGGGTTTTATAAACAATGGTATCTGTTGTTAAACATGCTAAAATAAAATTACAAGAGTTAATAACCCATTTGCTTGAGGGCATAAACTAATCCTCATCTAAGGGTAGCAGAGATCTGCCTGCATGTCAGCTCGATATCTGGTGCAACAACTCCTCTCCACAGGCAAGCAATCTTTGCTTCTAATTCCTGGCATTTAAAAATTGTCTTTCTTGCCTGAAAAAGAGAGCATTCTGTTGTTCAGACCTTCAACTGACCTCACATAATTAATTCTGGACACCAGATATACCATTCCCTTGAGGGGCGGGGCTGAAATGCATGAAAAGGGAGGAAAACACTTTAATTGCTCCACACTTCAATATTCTGCTCTCAATTTCTTCAAATACAGTTTGTCAGGGCACTAAAACCAAGCAGATGAGAAAAATTCTCGTAAAAAGCTTAAAGTCATGAACAAAGCACAAAATCTATTAGTACTTTTCAGTGCACCAGTTCACCAGCCAAATCACTTTATGAGAAAATTAGAGGTTTAGGACAGGCAGCAAGGGAAGCCTTTTAATATATTAGAACAGAAGAATTTACTCTGTCTGGTAATAATTAAAGCATTATCTAATATCATAGCTTGTTCTCAAAGATGGGATAGGGTTGAATTACAAACTCTAAGATTACGATTCCAGCCCTCTCCAAACCCAAACCCATAAGCCTTACTAACAGACTGGCTAGTCTCCCAAATAATTGCTTCTGGACAAAACATGAGATGGGACACAACATGTCCAATGCTCCACTGTGGTTATGAATTTTTGGTTTCAAATGCCAGCTTGCTCTTTCCCACAGGTAAGACGGCTGCGTGCTGGGGACGCTCCTCCCCTGGCTCAGAAGGGCTCCTGGAAGAACAAGTCTCACACATCAGCCCTAAAGAACTCATTCCACAAGCGACCTTTCCCTCTCCACTGCCAGGCCACCCGCTCCAGTTTCATCTGTCTACAGAGTTTTTTATTATTATTTTTTATTTCTAGGGGGGCTGCAAATTACAGCTGACTCAGTTTGGCAATCTCAAGGGTCATCATTTGAACTGTGTTTTCAAAAAAAGGACTTTGCAATGCTCTACTTAAACTCACTAGCAGGCCAGATCAAGTGTTCCCTGCACCTTATGAGTCTCTACAAAGTTTGGCACCGACCACCCAATAAAGCAATATCAGTGCTAGAGCCTCATGTTAAACTGATAACCAAAGCCTACTGACAACCAAAATGCCTGCTGGGGAAAAAAAAAAAAGCTCTGAAACTTAAATTAGTTTTATAGTGAATGTAAACACACTGTTTCAGACCACTTTATGTACATATTCCCTCTCGTCCCCTACTGCTGAAACAGCAAAGCATGCATGGCAGATGGCGTGATTCATCTGAAAATTACTCTAGCAGCACTCTATTAGCCTCTAAGGAGTAAACTAGGATAAAAATATTCTGAATGTTAACTTAAACTAGGCAGCTGTCATAAAGAGTCATCAGGTCAGTCTACTTGCTTAGTTTGCAGAATTTTTCTTTCAATCAGCAATAAGCATTACGTATGAAGAGAGTGTCATTTATTTGTTCTACCTACCAGGAATTAATACAGAAGCAAGAAGGGAAGCAACTGAGGGACAAAAATGTTTATCTTCCCACATATAAGCAAAAAAGTACCAGCTGATGTCAGGCCAAGAGCCGCTGCACATCATGTTAATGACAGCACCAGCCATTTCTGGCAAGATGGGATGGATTCAGTTTCTAGAGACTGCACATCTTAGCTGGGACAACAACTTCTCACAGGCCCAGTAGCTGAACGTGAATCTGCTCAGTTGAGGACATGGAAGGGACCTCAGGAAGTCTACCCCCTGCCCCAAGGCATCAGCAATTATGTCCAAGACATTTGCAAGAAGCTGCTTGGTAATAACATCTACCGAGGGAGCCACCCCCAGCCCCAGCAGCAGTCCCCCAGCTCCATGGAGGACACAGGTAGCCAACCGACACCCCCGAGGGGGTGAGTGAAAGCAGTGAGGGGCATCACGCCTCTGCTCAGCTGCGGTCCCACTCCAGGCTCCCAGGGCAGCACTGCCCACCAGCCCACATGGCACGCAGGGTAACTCACCAGGGGAGTGACAAAACCGGCACCTGCATCACATTCAGTGTCAAGGCAGCCTCACCAGTCAGCCTACCCCAAAAATGCAGTTAAAACACCGTGCCGTCAGTCCCACTCCTTCACACAAAAGAGAGTCAGTAGTACTGCACGTCTTCTTCCAGAGAAATTAAAGGAATTGGGTTCCCAGCTGCAGGGAATGCTGAGCCCTCACTTACGGACCTGTTGGACTAGCACACAATGCCTCCAACTGAAACTCCATCACTCATTTGAAAAAAAGAAACAAAACTCACGCTTAGATGGTTCAGATTATGCTGACAGTACAAAAACTCACTATAGTGCAGGGCACTGCCGCAGGACTGACTACTGTACGTAAATTACCTGGACTCTGGGCCCCAAGCTAAAAAACTCCCAAATAAACAGTCCAGAAGAGCCAACTTATTTTTTTGCTCCATCAACAATAATCCTCAGCCAACAAAAGTTGAATATTTTGTGTGCTTTAGCATGCAGGTTAATCAACCAGGGCGTGAAGCCAGTAACAGAGTTGCCCTCATCTTTGGGGAGAAGGTGGTGAAACTGCGCTTAACGTCATCTCTTCAAAAATGTGTTTTCTACATATGTACACGCTACCATGTCACCCTCGTTGCATAACCGGGTTGTGCAATCATTGCAAATTCATTTACATCTTCATTTTTGCTCCAGAGCTCCAGAAGGGGGAAGGAGGGACGACTGTCAAAGGACAGGGTGGACTTTGCAGAACTGGTCTCCTCGGCCACAGGAGGATGGTCTGAAGAGGGGTCGGAGGCAGCAGGAGGACACCAGGACTCCCTCGCTAATGCCACTACTGCTCATGCAGAGCAGGCGTTTGGAGCAACGTCTCAGAAACCTCAAAGCAAAGGATGACTTCATAGCATCAGGGAATGACTAGCGTTGGCTTGGACTGCAAGCAGACAAGATTATGGTTTCTCCTTTTAATATTTATTACTATGTCATTGCCACAGAACTGTAAAGAAGAAATAGGCAAGACTGCAGTATCAGGTTTTCACAGACTGAACAAACTGGATTATTCAAGAGCGACTCAAGTTTCCTAACAAGCATGGAAAAGTCTGCATTAAGATAGCATCTCTTTATTTTCCCAAAATCAGTTGCAACAGGCTGCGTTTTAAAATACTTCTTTAAACTCCCATCCTCATTTTTATTTCAAGAAGGCATTTACTAGATTTACTACATTTGTGCATAAGGGTGCAACACACCAACAGCACCAGGGACCAGACCAGACCAGCGTTAATACTCCACTGGCTAGAATATACACTCTCACAATGTTGAGAGAGATGCTCAGCTTTTGCAGCAAAGGCAAACCCTCAACCATAAAGGTCTGACACTATAGTTTTACTCAGAGGCTGTGTATATTCATCAAGAAAAAAGGGGAAATGAGGCCAGAAAAAAAATCCCCCAACTGGAGCTGAAAGAGAAAGCTCCTGGCTCAGCCCTCTCCACACCTCTCCAAGGTTTCCAACCATTGTGCCACCTGCACTTAAAACACAGAAGTGCCTTCCACCTCTGCCTTAATGCCATCCCAAGGATGGCAGGGCCAAGATACCGTAACAGCTATGAAAAAGTGAAGCTGCTCGGAGTTAAACATGCAGTCACACTCTGGGTTTTGACATCTAAAACAAAAATTACACCTGTTTTGGTATTGCTTCCTTTACTGTAGATTTCTTGATATTAATCAAGATCTAAATACATCTAGCTAGATAAAAATATGTAGCTCGTTTTTATTTATGTTTGAATTGTATAACACAATTTGATCAGATCACACATGAGGCTGTATTCTCACCCTGAATTTCAAATAGCTTCTGGTTTGAGCTGCAGATCTGTCAGCTGAGCAGAGCTCAGCTCAAAGAGGCAGGGCTGAAGTAGGACAAGCGTAGCAGTGGCGACAGGCAAACAGCAACTGCACATACCTGAGCCAGATCTGGCTCTAGCAACTTAACCTTCCTTAACATCACCACAAAGCTCTTTAAAAAACAAAAAACCCAAACCAGCAGTAATACTAATGAATCTAATCAATAAACAATTATTTTGGAACAGCACAGCCATCATGAATCTTTCACTTCAGCAAAAGTGTTGCTTTCCTCACCTTAACCTCTGAAGACACTGAATCACTACAAACTTCTCCCTGTAACTGCTAAGAGGAAATGTGATTCCCTTCCCTGACAGCCCCCCCGGAACACCTGAGCAGCAAAGAGAGAAGTACCCACGAACAGGCCCAACACACAGCAGCGTGTCAGCAGGACCTCGCCAGCAGGCTCAGCTCTGGCACGGAGCAGCCACCAGGTCACAGCTCCAACACCCAGAGAAATATGCGCAGCAGCAGGGCCAGAAGCCAGGCTCCAGGCTTTCCCAAAAAGCCGCCTTCTCACACCTCCCCACCTCTTCACACCTTCCAAGGCTTGCATCTGAGAGGACTGCTGTTAAGGGCAGCTGGGAGCAGCCCTTGGATCCAGCCCAGCAGCACTCTGATGCTGGAGCCTCGCAGGGCAGTGCTGCAGGGAAAGGGGGCAAAGGGGGGAAGGAAAGAAGAGGCAGACTAAGCAATAGTTACAAATTACACCTGCTAATTACACATCTCCAGAAGGGAGACAACAACAGGAAGGATCCCTCTTCCCTCAGCGTGCCACCAAGATGCCTTCAGAGCCAGGTTTTCTGGGAGAAGGGGTTGTGGGGGTTGCAAACAATTAAATTTAATTTGAAGGTTCACATTTGAAGAGAATATTTTTGGAAAGAGAAATCAACATGTTAACAGCGAGCAGGAGCACAGAGCACAAAATCTTTTCACATCCTGACAGGGGAGAACTGCGGAGGCCTGCTATGAAGGATCTCTGAATAACAGCATCTTCATTTTTTGAATATCTAATTAGGAGTTTCTATATATTGCAAAGCATTGCTATAAGATATAATTTAGTTGGCAAACACTAAAGATCTCTCAGTCTGTAAGTATGCTTTTGGCAATCAAAATTTAAATCTGGATATATATCTGAGATATGCACAGCACAGGTAGATTTTTTTTTATTCTAACAATTACATTCAAATTAGCAGATTAACTCAAATCAGTTTTAAGCAAATGCAAGCTACAAGGAAATCAGCCTCCTCCACCACCACAGCAGCGTATTTTTGGATTGTTAGTATCCTTACTCCCGTTAGCAGCTTCATATTCATTTAATATATATTAAAGGGCAGCAGACGAAGTGGAACAAGTTTTGTCTAAATCTAAGAAGGCTACAGACGCCAGAATTTTGCACCAACTCGGACTTGAAACTCACACATGCCAAAAAAACATTTGCAATTGCGCTAACTCCCACTGTGGGAACTGAAAGGCAGCTTCATATAACACAACGGGCAACAAATCCATTCCTTTAATTTCAGTCGCCAAATTTTAATTAATTTCCATCCAGGCAAACATTAAGCGTTTCTGCTGATCTTGCAGGATGTAAGCTCATTTGCACAATAAATGCGGTCTAACAAGTCACCACATTTATAGCAAGTTGCTTCAGTCTTATCTAACTGCGTAGTTTGAAAAGTCAGTGATGGGTAAGTGAAACTCCACCCACGTCACAGTTTCTGGAGTTAAGCATAAGAACTGAAGAAGTTGCTACCTTCTCATTGCAAGCAAGACTGCCAACAGTATTTGGACAATTAGAGTCCATATTCTAAACTATGCACATAGCCCTTGTTTAGGAAGGGGGGAAGGAGCATGCAATTTTCACGTCAATATTCTTCTACAAAATGAATGTCCGCATTCCAATGCTCCAGAGCTCCCCTTCCCAAAAAAAAGCAAAGTCAAAGACCCTCTGCTGCCCACTCATGGTAACTGTGAAAAGAAAAGAAAAAAAAAAAAGGAAAACAAATCAAACTTGAATTATATTGTATAATTTAAATAGGTCAACATATAAACGAAACGGTCACAAGTTCTGCCTATGCCAGGAGGCACATATCACTGCAGCAGAGACCATCGGCAAGAACAGAGGTTCCCCAGAAAATGGATCTGCCAGCAGAAAGGGCAAGGGGCAGCTGGGGAATCAGCCTGCACATAGCAGCTGCTGCCCATCTACGCGCAGCTGGCTCCAGCCCAGAGACTGAAGACCAGCTCCAGGTGAACAGCAGCGGTGCAGCGCCCTCCCAGATAGAGACAGCACTTTTGCTCACTTGCTCCTCTGCAACATCAGCAGGAGAGCAATAGAGCGGTGCCCCGGCTGCTCAGCTACCGAGCTGCGGTAGCTGTGGGTTAGCCTCACCAGCAAGTGGCTGCCCCCTGCATCCCTTGTCTTTATAAACCTCCAGCTTTCCCCAAAACTACAGTTTCCATGGAGAGCACGAAGGCTGCCTACATGTAGAACTCCTTCGTGTATACACACCGCTCATTCCATTAAAAAAAGTTTTTAATTTCCCAATTTCTGCCCATGATTAAAATCTCATTAAGATACAAACTAAATTAAAAGGGGGTGTGGGGGGGGTGTCTCTCTAACATTTTTAGAGGGAGACGTCAACATCCAAGAAGCAGAGCGCAGCCCACTTCACCCTTTCACATCCTGATGCAGGAGAAGCACGGAGGCCTGGCATGAAGTGGCTTCTGAATGACAGATATTAAAAACAAAAATTGAAGATGCTCATTAAGTAAGAGCTCTTACATATTACAAAGCATATCTAGGAGATATGATTTAGTTGGCAAATACTACAAGTTAAGGGCACCTCTGCTTGCAAGCACTTTTCTGGCAATCAACCCAAATTTAAACCTGAATACATACTATTTTGGAGACCATGCCCCACACATACACAGTACGTTCTCTCCAGTACGCAAGTGCCAGGCTTACACCCCTTAGACCTATGCAGCAAAAACAGCCTTAACGAAATTAAAAAGGAGCCCCACACGCTCACACCAATGTGAGCCTGGGCTGCAGTTAACACACCAGGAAAGCACTCGGAGAAACACGGGCTGCTTAGAAATGCCATCACAGCCATCCCTGGCACACTGGCTTGAAGCAGCAACAGGACCGAAAGCAATTCCAGCTGCATGGATTCCTAGCATTCCCAAAAATTAGGTTTCTAAGGCTGGAACAAGAGGAGACTTGTACCTTTAAGTTAACTCTAAAATAAGATGTATTTTCAAACAGAACTAAAACATCATTGATACTGTATAGTGATGCAAGATGCCTTTAACAACAGTAATTTGCCTTGAGCAAATTGAGTGTTGCTCTCCACTCCTCCAGCAAATTTCTAATCTCTGTCTAATACAGCAGCTCTCAGAATCCCAGGTGATTTTCAGTGACTACATTTTTAAACCTAGTCACTTCTGGTCCCATGTACCACAAAGCAAAGCATTGCTAAACCTTTACCGTTTACTGCCAAGTGCTTGAAAACTAAATACATTTGGCTCCCTAGGTATTATTTTAAGTGATCTGGTAAAGATTAGTATCCACTATCGAAATCTAGCACAAGCAAGAGGCCTAACTAAGTTCTTAGCAGATAATCATCAATCCCGTAAAAGCAGTTGACTTAGCTCTTTTTATTCCTCCACCTCCTCCGTTAGGAATGGAGACCTACCAAGAAACGTCATGATATAACTGCTACACTGCTAAATTAAGATGTTTGCATATCACAAACTACGGTACAGGAATGAAGCACCTTTGTTTGACAAACACACTTGAATAACATTTACTAAATATGTTTAGAAATAATACTTAAATTCATACTCAATTTAATTCATGCTGAAGCTCTCTGTGGAGCAGCAGAGATGCTATTCTTCAAAATGTGACTCTTCCCAGCACACTTCATCCATTTCTGAAGTGCAGACTATCACCACACAGAGCAGTGTTTCCCCACTATTTAAAACCCCTTTTGGCACACCAGATTTACAAACAAAATGCTACAAAATTCATTAAAATATTAGTATGTACTACCATATGTTTAACTATGACTAGCTGCAGCTAGCATCAGTGAATTTGAAGTTCCTTCTTCATAGCAGTTGACAATAAATATATCCATCTTTTACATATTTCTGAAAGAGGAAAATAAACTCTTTATATATACTGAAGATACCTGGATTACTTCAATATTCATTACTCAAGATTATAAAGTCATTCCCACTAGAAATCCTTGTTTCATATACTAACTTTCTCCCAAAACAGAAGGGTCTGAAGGTTCAATCTCTGTAGCCACAGCCCTACATACTTCACAAATCTGTGGCTGCAAGATGTATCAGCATTTTTGTTCCAAAAGCCAAGCACTCATTTTACAAAATATTCACCAGTTGTGTAAACAGAAGAGCATATATTTAGGTAGCATTATGCTCTGGAAGCTGAAAAAAGTCTGAACAGACATCTCAAGAGTACATAATTTCTGGAGTCTTACAAAAAATCTATAACACAAAAAATATTGTATATTTTATTGTTGATCACTGTATTTAAAAAACCCTCACATACTTTAACTAAACATCTTTATCCCCTTGTATCCCGCTGTTTCCCCTTTCCATCCCAGGCAGCAAAACCCCTAGTTCCCTAAACCACCAACTTCACTGGCAACTTGTGAAACAGCATCAAGTGATACAAAAATAATGATACTGAGAAAGCAGCTGAGCGTGTTGTAAGGAATACAGTGGCAAAGAGAGCAGTTACTTCAGTTGAAGTTCTTTAAAGTCAGGGACTTCAGGAAAACTTAGTTCATTATGTCAGTAGACAAAGTCGCTCAGGCATTTTGTTTAGGTGTTTAATCTTTCCTATAACCATAGAAATAACTGAACAGACATCGCAGCAAATAGAAAACAGGCAAAGAAAATTAAGAGTATTTCCAACACAATTCAAGGCCCTGATGGGAAGCTCAAAACCACCCACAAACACTGGGACACGTCACACCAGACAGCGCGAGCCACAGGCAGCGAGGGCATCTTGAGCATCCCGGCTGCTGAGAGGCAGCACAGTCCCCCCCAGCCACAACCTGCCTGCAGCACCGTGGGATGGAGCCAGGAAGCCCAGACGCCGCCCCAAAAACGGTACAGCAACATACAGGTTTGAGGCCAGAATGGGCTTTTTCCTTCAAGCAAGGGCTGAGGTCCAAAGGGCAAACATAAAAGGAGAGACAGAATTAAGTTTAAAAGGAACAGTTAGCTGGCATTGCGATACAGCTTCGCCGTGAGTTATTCGGGTGCAGTTGAGGAGAGCACCTTGCACCTGCAAAGATTAAGCTGAACTTTCATACCTGAAGCTTCTCACTTGCTAAGCGAAATGCCAGTGGGTGACTCAGACAGAAGAGGAAGGCTGCTACAAAGGACTTTCCAGTGGTAGTGAGCAGGTATGCAAGCCCCTAAATAGTAAAACTCACAATGGGGTGGGCAGACACTGGAACTGCTCTGGCCATTTCTCCGAGCATGCCTCCGCCGAGATCACGTCGCAGCAAAGCAGCTGCAACTACAGCTTCCAGCTGTTGAAGCTATTACTAGTGCCGCATGTAAAAAGGTATGACTGTAATCGCATTTAACCTGGCAGAATGTCGAAATAGAAAACCAAATGTAAATACTTGCATATGCATGTGTGTGTGCTGTATGTATAATACAACGCATGATGCCAGCGGGGTCCACAAATCACCTGGGGAAGCATCTAAAGGGACAGAGGTAAATACCTACAAGTATGCAGGCATTGAGGGAACACACAGCAATTCTTCAAGGCAATCTTCAGTTGTTATATTTCCATGTAGAAAAAGAAATGTGTGATAAAAACCTCTTAAAGATGTAGTCATTTCACTTTAAATAAATTGTACACATTTCCAAGATTTAAATTGTTCACTGATCTAGACTCAAAAGCTTTGGACAACTTCTGTAAAGATTATTCTTGATTTCTCAAAGTCTTTCAACCACTTCATGCTACATGTGGCTTTCAAACCAAACACAGCACAATCCAGAATTTATTTTGCATGGAGACTGATGCACTATAGTGTAGAGTCATGACCGCAGAGTATTCCTACGATAAGGCCACCGAAAGCACAAGTCCCACACCTGTTTTGTCCTCAGGCTTTCGGGCTTACACCCATTGGCCGTTCTGCAGCTAGATGTCATCTATTCTCATTCCTTCAGCAAAAAAATAAATTTAGGTGATCAAGTTTCCTTGGGACTAAAAGTCGAGGAGGTGAAAATACCCATGCGACCTTAACACCTGCCACTGTGAAAAATAAACAACCCATCCACCTCAAGATGAGTGTCACCGAAACACTGTGTCTTCTGTTTCAGAAAAATTACAGGTTTTCATTTGAACCCATTTCAAAAGCAGGTTAAAAGTATGAGCCCATTCAAGGCAGCTTAACCGTGATAGCTCCTTATGATAAATCTCAACAATCCTGCCATGAAGCACAGACATAGTAAAATATGCACAGCACAGAGATGTTTTATATTTTATATACGGTGATTAGCCAAAAAGCTATCAGATTTGAGTAAAGGAAGAGTTATCTACAGCTGCAGTGAAGTTCTTGGAGGACTACAGACTGTCTTAAGCCTTATGCCTCCCACTAGCACAGGTAAGGGAAGACATCGCTTTCACTTGACTACTTCTAGGAGAGAAGTTTCAGTCTTCCATACAACTTTCACAATTTCTTTGTTATCTCTGAAACAGATCTTGGTCTTGCTTCAGCTTTCTCTGAGCAACTCTGGTCGCTATCAGCACTTGTTCACATTCAACAATAGAGCAGGTCTGGCAGAGCACATCTCAAGTGCTTCTTCACTCAAGGCAGCCACTGCGCAGGGGGTCATGCAGACTTTGCTCCCCTGGAGTTCCACGGGGGGGTGTTTACAAAGCAGAGCTTGTGCTAAGAAAGTCTGGAATAAAATACTTCATATGTATAGCTGAGAACAATTTTACCTACTTTAATAAGCTACTACTGATAATTTTATGTGACTACCTTTGACTTTGACTCTTATTTAAAAGGCTATTTTTATTTGAAAGTTTTTACTTGGGAAGAACTTGGATGCTATTCTGAGCTCCCAACAGATAATGCTGACACCGCTAAACTTCTTTATTCAGTGAACAATGAAAAAGCAGCCTAACATCGGATGTTAAATCAGGGCAGTACAGATTCACAAGCATTAGAGCAGTTAGCCCTCATCTTCTGGGTGAGAAGCACAGCCTTGCCCCTATGCAGAAAGCGCACGGTCTTTTTAATTTCTTGCACATTTCATAGATTTTGTGTATAATTTGAAAGGCGTCTTGCTGCACTTACAAATATGCAAACTCCAAGAAGTGTCTCGAAGCTTTATTTAAGGGGGGGGAGGAGGGAGAGGAGAACCACCCTCTCTTTCTCAGACTGCGAAACAACCGCGCACAAGGTACTCCCAGCCCTAAGCCAGTGCCAGGCTGTAATGCGAACCTGCGCTCCCTCTGTCAGCAGAAAAATCCGCCGCTAATCTGTGCTCATCGCCTGAGCAATGCTCCTCCTCTGCCGGGGCCCTCGGCTGACTCAGGCTTCGCTCCCAGCCCTGTGCCCGCACCTACAGCGGGTCCCAGACCCCCAAGGAACAAGCAAACCAACAGCTCCCAAACTGGGGGGAGGGGGAAGAAAGGAATAAAGAAAGAAAGAAAAAAAAAATTAATCCTTCTTCGAGCTGAGCCGTGGATAAGTGATAAACAAGGCAAACAGGCTGCACGCCTCAACCAGATCAGTTATGGCATTGACACCCGGTGGCTGCCAGTAACTAAACCTGAAAAGGTGTTTTAAGAGACACTGCATTTATCTCGCTGAAGTGGTAAAACCTGCAAGCGCATAACTTTGAGGAGCCTGGCAGTGACGCAGCCAAAGGAAGGGATTAGAGCAACATGTGCCCAACGCAGAACACAGTAACTACTTAATTATGGTAGGTGAGCCCATGTGTATTTACCCGCTAGCAGTGGCAGGGTACCTACTGCACCCTACCAGGGGGTACTACAGCCAAAAATCGTACCGGTAACGGCTGTCCCTGTCACAGCAGAGGTATGTGGGCATAGAAAGGGCTCGCTCTGTCAGAAAGAGGAGTGCAAGGCATCTTACTTGCTGAAGCACCACAGGAAGAGCAGCAATACGATAGGAAGCACCCAATAAGTTACACAGCTAGCAGAGTTTCTTACTTGCTCGCTTGAATTTGGGAGTTCTTTGCTTTGATTTTATTTTGGTTTGTTTGGTTTTCAGTTCTCTTCTACTCATTCTGAAATTGAAGTATCTTGCTTTTTTCAAGGAGACTGAAATACCACCAGAAAAAAAAAAACACAGCATTTTCAAGTGACAAGTTACCTTATTTAAAAGTTGACAGCTATCAATCATTTCACTCCTATGAAAGGTTTTCATGAAAGATGTCTTCAGACAATTATCCTTTAAATTTTTGAGTCAAACATATCGATAGAAACTAACAAATTTTTCTTAAAAGCCTTAAAAGCCTTCACCTAAAAGCAAGTTTAAGATTAACCTGCATTTCCTTAGCAGGACGTTGCTTACCTCTAAAAAAAAAAAAAAATACATTTACAAAAATCTTATATAACAAACGTTCCTAGCTATGCAATTAAAAATACATAAATACGCAATTTGAGTTGACTCTTTCTTCCTTAAAAAAGGCAAATAATACAGATATTAGAAAGCGAAGCAGAGAGTTTGGCTGGCCCCAACTCGACTGAAGTCACGAACACACCCGGACGTGCTGATACCGTGCTAGGTGCGTGCACCTCACGCGTTTATTGCCATCATTTAATCCCTCACAGGGCGGAGGAGGCTCTGCCTTTACGCAGACAGCTAAAGCTTATTCTGACAACGCTCTCATGCAACAGTGCCGCGAAACCATGCGCTCCACCTCCGCGGGAGCAGGGGCACAGGTGGGCGACACGTTCTCGACAGAGGCCTCGGAGGAAGAGGACTTGCTCGCCGCAGCGTTAAGCGTTCGCCACGCTCAGGGATGCCCACCTGGAGGGTACCACGGGCCCCGCGCAGCCACCGTCACGGTGGGTGAGGGCGAGCGCGGCCACGCAGCCACACGCAAAGCGACGCCGGGCTCGGGGCCACCTGCCTGGGAGGGCGGCCAGTGCCCGCGGGGTCCCCGGGGACCCGGGGGCGAGGCAGTGCTCCAGCAGCTGGCTTTTCGGCCTGGCTCTGAGCAGTACCAGCCGCTCAGCTCCAGCCTGCGCAGGGCTGAGCAGAAAACCCCACCGCCAGCGGGTCACTGCTACCCGCCTGAAGGGCTACAGAGCCTGCGCTGCAGGAGGAAACTCTGTCCCACGATTTAACAGGGGAAAGACGCTCCCGCAACCCAAGTTTAACAAAGCCATCAAGACAAATACAGCGGCTTACTCATTAAACACACGGTATTTCTGCAACCCTTGTCCTGCCTCCGCTCTTTCCCCATCCCTGTTTGCTTCTGGCCCCTCTCCGCCGCCCGACGGCAACCCCCCCGGGCCGGGCAGCCCCCGGGGAGGCGGCCGTGCCCCCGCAGCACCCGACGGCCACCCCCACGACACGGGTGTCGGAGCCCGGCCTCGACCGGCCGCCCCAGGGGAGCCGGAGGAGGCGGCAGCGCTCCCGCCGGGTTTGCCCGGGGACGGCGCCGTGACACGACATGAACTTTTGCTTTCTGCGGGGCAGGACGGGGGGAGTGGTGGGGGGAAGGCGGAGAGTTGGGGGGGGCGGGTGGCCCCGGCCCCTCCTGCGCCCCACCGGGGGGAGGGCAAACCGTTTTTTTCCCCCTTAGCAAGGGTGAAATAAGTACAATTTTAAGGAAGAAAAAAATAAACAAACCCAAAACCGGCAGAACAGGGAGCCGGAGCGCTGCAAACTGCGCGGCGGGGAGCACGGGGTTGGGGGGTCGGGGGGAGAGCGGCGTGCCCGGCCCTTCGCACCGCGGCGGCTCCCGGCCCGGGCGGCCGCGCCTCCCGGGACCCCTCTTCCCTCCCCTCCGACGGGGAGTCCCCCACCGCCCGCCCCTCACCTTCCAGCCGGCCGAGCTGTTGCTGTCGCCCTTATCCTTGAAGTAGGGGACGCTCTTGACCATCCACTCGTAGATCTGGGAGAGGGTGAGCCGCTTCTCGGGGGAGCTCTCGATGGCCTTGGTGATGAGGTCCGCGTAGGACAGGTTGCCCCAGGCGTTGCGGCGCGACGAGCTGCTCTTGCGGGGCTGCCCGGCCACGGGGCCCGGCGACAGACCGGCCACGGGCGGTGGTACCGGTGGTACCGGCGGCGGTCCCGGCGTGTGGAGGCGGCAGCCGGCCTCGGGCGCCGGGAAGTCCCCGCAGCGGCAGGCGGCCGCCTCCGGGGGGGCGGCGGCGGTGGGCAGCGGCGCGAAGTCCTCGCTCTCCTCAAGCAGGCTGAGGTTGCTGATGAAGTCGGCGCTGAGCGCTCCCGAGGCGGCGGCAGCGGCGGCACCACCGGCCCCGGCCGCGGCCCCGGCCGCCCCCTCGGGCTGCCCGCCGCACGACGGCGCCGGGCTGGAGGTGGCCGAGCTGGGCGGGTTGAACTCCGGCCGCGGCAGAGGCCAGGTGCAGGAACGGGGCCGCGGCAGCGGCTCGAAGTCGGGGTCGATGTCCACCAGCTGCGGTGCCTCGGCCATGGCGGGGCCGGGGCGGGAGCGCGGCGACGGCGGCGGCGGCAGCGGGGCGGCTGGGCTCAGCGCCACCGCCCCATACAGGCTCCGGGCGCGGACCGGGGCGGCCCCGACGGCGCGGCCGCCAACAACCGCTGGCGGCTCCGGCCCCGCCGCCCTGCCCCTGCCCCTGCCCCTGCCCGGCTCCCGGTTCCCGGTTCCCTGCCCTCCGCGGCGGCAGCAATAGCAGCAACCCGGCCGCCCCGCGCGCACCGACTGGAGCGACCGCCCCGTGCGGGCCCGCCTCCAGCCTTCCTCCTCCTCCTCCTCCTCCCGGCGGGGAGGGACGGCCCGCGCCGCGCCAATGGCAGCGCCGCGCCGCCCGCCCGCCTCCCGCCGCGGGGCCGGTTTGGCAGGAGGGTGCCGGTGCCCCCGTGCTGTTTCGGGGGGGCGGTTGTTTTCGGGCGGCGGAGGGGGGGGCGGGAAGCGGGCAGCGGCCGGCCGTGCCCCCTCGCAGCCCCGGGCTCCGCGGGCGGTGTCGGGGCTCCCTCGCCCCGCCGGGACCGAGCGCCCTTCGGCCGCCGGGTGCGAAGGAAGGAACTGCACGCTTAGCGAGCTGCGGGGGGGCGGCGGGGGGCGTTGCCAGGGAAAATACCCCCGCGAGTGTTTTTTGCTTTGGTCCATGCCGGCGGGGTCCTGTCGCCCGCACCGACGGCCCCGGTGCCCGCCACCCCCGGGGATCGGCGCGGGTCTGGGGGCATCCCCAGGCTGGGAGGGGGGTGTTGCAGGGGGGAGTGCGGGCGGTTCCCCGCTCCCACCAGCAGCCCGGCGGCGCTGCCTCCCATGGGGGTCCTGGGGCAGCCCCCGCGCCGGTAGGACGGGACCGGGGGCTGCCACAGCTGTCCCCCTTCTCTCTCTCCCTCCCTCCAGGCCGGCTCCTCGCCAGAATGTGTCTGCGCCTCCCGAAGTGATAAACCTCCGCTTCGGCTGAGCGTGTTTTCATACCTTGAGCTGGTGTTGTATTCCGTGGGCAGGCACGGGAGCTCGGGATGATTTCAAGTCAGCTGTTAAACATACTTCTCCCGGCGTTTGCCAAGGCCACACAATTTACTGAGGCTTGTATTCCCCCCCTTCCAAAGAGGCAGCAGCTACAGGGACACGCACCTCTGCCTCCCGAGCCCATAAACATACAAAGAGATACGTGTTCAAGGCAACACAGAAGTGTTAATTCTGTTTAAAATGAAAAGGAAGACGTCTGCTTAAGCTAGGGAAACAATCCCCGGGACGACTCAACATTTTCTTCAAACTGGCAAACCCTACCTTTTAGAAAATCTGTTTTGTTTTCAATAGGAGGAGTGCTTTTTAAAAAGCATACTTCAGACACAGCTTAGTAAGTCACAAAATTCACAACCAGCCATGGGGTTTGATGTTGCCTGTCAAAGAACCACCGGAGCGGGGTAACTGTCACCGTTGAGCCAGGAAACCTGTTACTCTTCCCTCCTCTCTGCATGGAGGCAGAGAGTGTTAATGTTATTTAAATGTGCTTCATTGTTCCTATAAAAATATTTTCTGAAAATGAGTAACAATAATGAAGAAGAGAGAGCATAAGACTGGATTTAGGCCCACAGCATATAATTTAGTGACAGATCATACGTCTACGTACACATGCTGTCTATTATGAAAACACTTTTAAAGACATGCGATGACACCTAACTATATAGTTAGTGCAACATACGTCTAAGTGCATGGTAACTGATCAAATTGTAAAGCACTGGGTTTGTCATGTTTATTTTCCCAAATGCCAAAGGTTATTATGCCTTATTATAGGTTGGCTGCTCATCCAATTTCAGAGTTGCTTTGCCTTTAAGTCATTTCTATGTTTTCCAAATCCTGCAAAGGATTCAACCCACAAATTTATATTGTTTAGGCTACAGATTTTGGAAAACCCCTTTTTTTTTCAGTTAAAAAAAAAAAAAAGAAAGGCAAAATAGTCCTAGTTCAACCTAATAACTTGCATGCCACGTTTCAGCTTGGAACAGTTTTATCCGGCAGCGTTACACAACTCCGCTACAGTAGTTGCCCTGCAGTAAGGGAGAGCACCCTGCCTTGAAGAAGCAGAGATTATATAATGGTGAGAAGCAGCCAGGGCCGCGCGGCAAATGGACATGTTTAAATGCGAGCCAAAACAAAAGAAGTGCCCGAGAACACTGAAACATTTTCTTTCTCTTTCCTTGGCATCTGAAAAAAAAGGTCTAAGAGCCAGACTGGCACCTATCCTGCTAAAGGAAATGGATTTATTACCCAGGCTTTCTTCTAAGGATTTTTTTTTAAATCTTGCACTCCTTGCTTTTTTATTTTGTTAAAAGGGAGATGTTATTCCCTGACCTATATCAGTACACACAGATGCTGAAAAAAAATAGCTTTCCTTTGTCAGATGCCAGCTGTGAAAACTGGGAAGAAAGCTACTGCTGGGAGATTTTAGGAAGCCCTGGTGCATTCATAGTTGAGGCCAGCTCATTTTGCAGGGTGAGGGTTGTATTGCCCCTCTTGGCCCTATATGGTGTTGCCGTTGCTCACCTCACCTTCTTGGTGGGGCTCTGCCATGTTTGTGCCCCACGTCACTGATGTCCTTGCAGCTCAAATCTTAGCAGTGAATAGAGAGAGCAGTTTGCAGTGAGGGGTGAGGGACATAAAGGCGGAGAGCGATAAAACCAGAGCCTTCAAAACGCTGCATTTGCTCGGCAAGTGGAGCCCAATGACTCACAACACGACAGGCAGAGTTTAGCTGTGCCACGGGGATTTTGACTATTGCGTGCTATCAGCTGGGCCCAGGTCTGCCGAGGGTTGGAGGAAGGATGGAGGCCGATGAGATGATGCTGTGCAGTTTCCTGGGATGACTAATCCAGGCATTCTGCTCGGACTTCCGCGGAACCGCTGGGTGAGTGAGTCCTTCTGTAAGGCGCCAGCCCACGCGTACGTGATCCTCTGCTTTCCTCATAGGATTTCTTCTTTCCGTCAAGTATTGGGGAATTTAATCCTTTCATGTCAACCAATTTTAGGGTCAAATCAATGAAGTGACGCATATGCCATACAAAATATGAGGGCCACACAAACTGTGTGCTGTAACTTCTCCTGCACCGCTCTCCCAGTGCACCCCAACACCGTTGGCCATCCTTAGGACATGCTGCCATAAAAAAAAAAAGCCCATTCAGCTGCTGAAGGGGGGCTTGCCCCTCCTAAAACAGCTCAGCACGGTGATAGCTCAGCACAAGAAATTTTACCGCATCTACAAATGACAGTGTTAAGTTTATCTCATCTCCCACAATGCTGAAATGCTAATGGATGCACCACAATTCATTTTCTACTCCCACAGTCCTCCTCCTACACTCCACCTTTTCATTTCTCTACTCCTACTCCTGCTCCCGTTTTCCACTCCTCTACAATGCAATATCTCCTATCATCCTTAGCATCAACTTGTATTTTTTTCAAATTAAAGACCCAAAGATTGCCTTTTATCATCACTGGAATAAAGTGCAGCCTTCTATTAATATTCTGGGCTCGAGGCAGCCAAAATAAAGGATCTATACTGTGTTTTTACTACTGTCTGTATAATTCATTCTCTGAGGTTTTGATCGAATTCAGCAGTTTACATGAAGTTGAAAGCACTCATATTCTATGTACAGCACTTTTTTCTACACGTATGTGCGCAGTGAGAGAGTACAAACGCTTTAACAGAACAAAAAGCAGTGATGAAATACCAGTGTGTGCCTGGTATCATAAGAGCTGGGAGAAAGCTTATTTTCTGAGGAAGGACAGGGGAGTTCCGCACCTCTGGTTTCCTCCCGCGTCTCTCAGAAGGGGCTGACATTGTCCTGCAGTCTGCATTTCTGAGGAGTCTGCGTATCAGCAGGGTGGCGTGGCACATCAAGCACATACCCTCTCCCAGCCCAGGGTGGCTGCAGGTCTCCCCACACAGCAGGGCTTGGACAGGATATGTCCAAATATCCTGGGCGGACGGGGCATTCGCACTGCCCAGCTGAGGGAGTTCAAGGCGCCTGAAGCTCTCCCAACCAGTCTTATACAGCTGCTGGAAAAAGGCAGCCCCTCCGCAGCATGTTTCAGAGCAGGGGTTTAACTTCACTGCTGTGAGTTACCTCCTGGGAGTGCGCATTTCTCCCCATCAACCACATGAACCACAGAGGGAGCGTAAGGATCTCCTAATCCCTCACCATGATTTGGTGGTACTAATGCCCCTACTCTCTTTCCATCCTGCCCTTCGCCTCCTGCCTTGCACAGCAGCACCCGCAGGCAGGTCGGGGTCTGGCTGGCCTGGGCAGAGGTGGGTGTTGCATTTAGGGTCACTCCGTGGTTGATGGAGGGAAACACATACCCCTGCAGGTGACTTGCCACCCCAGATGGCAGAACTGACCGGCCACGGGGATGCCAGGCTCTCAGTCCAAGTAGTTCACACTCATTTTCAGCCAGCTGCCTTCAGGCCAGCGAATCCCACCCATCACATTTTATAGGACATGGAAAACATGTAATTGCCGCTTCTGCTGCCATTGTGTCCGTTAGATTTTCAGGGCTCCAAAAGTGTCCAGTGGCTCAGTGCAAGCCAGAAGTGAAAGGCAGGACGATACTGATCTCAGGGGATGACTTGCTCAAGCAAAACAAGTGGCACTCAGCCTTGCCTGGCACAAACTTTTACGTTATTTCTTGTTACCTGATGTATGCTAGCACCTCTGCACCCTAGAAGGGCTGCAGCCCTCCTGAGCTCAACGGTAAGGAAAAGGCCGTGCCGCACAGCATTGGGCTAACAGGCTAACCAGGCACTGCGGAGAAATGGCAAAAGAAAGGCAAAATGATTAGTCCTGCTTTGCAGGGGGGAAATTGGGCTAACAGGAACTCACATAACATGCAGAGGACAGCACAAAGGAAGCGAGTGCAGAGACAGACTTTGAAGCCAGGGCTACCAAGTCTCAGTCCTTAGGCTTAAAAAAATTCATACCACCAAATAGTTGTCAGGATACTTGCTGGTGAGGGGTTTGAAGTTACTTTGTCTCAGCTCCACCTCCTGCTACACACCAGTGAAAGTCCTGAATGCTCCCAGTACAGGCAGAAAGGCCCTTCTGGATTTGCATCCGTACGCCTGAAATTAGGGTCAGGAGAGCTTCATAAATGCTGGCTGCACTGCCTGCAGGCAGGCAGGCAGACTGAGGCCACTGGACCTATTTCGGAGTTGAGAACTGCCGGATCCTCTCAGAGTGTGGTGCAGCTCCAGCCCCCAGAATGTCTCCACCCCTTCTCAGAGGAGGTGGGGAGCCATGGTTGGAGATGTGAGCGCTGCCCAAACAGTCAAACGCCATCTCCTTCATCTCCTCACTGCCTGCCATGGGAAGCCGGGCTGCTGTAAGCAGGGCTTTTGCAGAAGCTGCTGCATCATCCTCATCCTCATCCTCTCCCTCCTCCTCCTCTTCTCCTCAGTCAGCGATCAACAGCAAGTCTCCAAACTGGACAGCAACAACCAGCAGCCAACCCCATCCTCGTTCCCCAGTTTCTCTACAGCAGCTTCAGTGGCAGGGAGCAGCTGCAGGGCTCAGCAGGCACCGCTGCCAGGAGGAAGGGTGAAAGGGAGATGTCAGGAGGGGCGAAGGCAGGACTGTGCTCTCTAGGCTGGGAGATGGACCTGCTGGAGGCTGGGATCCCAAAATCTCAGTGCAGGCCTAGTGGCTGCTGAGGTTGGACCACCCTGGTTTAAAAGAAATGTCACAATAAATATTTAGTAAAATAAATTTTAAAAGGATTTAGTAAAAAAAAAAGTGTACTTTTTAGAAATAGCTAGTAAAAATATTTACTATGTATTTTTGGACAATTTCCTTTGATGTTGTTCATACCTCATTTGTCCTCAGCATCTGCAAAAATGTAAACAATTAAGATTTCAGGGCAAGGTTTCACAGAAACCATTTCTAAGTCGCACTATTTGAAGGAATTGGAATTTAATTTTAAATTTCCTTGTGCAAGAATTCACATCAGAAGCGCTTGTATGTTTTTCCAGTCAAAGAAAAGAAATAATAATATGAGTTTGCTGGTTGGTGTGACTAATGCAGCTCAAATTCCTGCTAAGTGGGGCTCTTACTTAACATTTGGACAAAACCATATTCACTGAATAAGCTCAAGTGAGGCATACATTACCGGGAACCACAGTCTGCTGCCACATTTCATAAACAGAAGAAGAAGGTAAACTGGAGAAAATATTTGACACTAATTCATCTCTCAACTCACAATCTAGGCTCAAGGCCTGCCATTTAAACAAATATTCTCTCACACCCACGTATACACATCCATAAGTGAAAGACTGAACTACTATATGCCCGAGAAATGATCCTTACTGGGATTGTCCCAATAAATACCAAAGGTAGTGTCTACGTAACGATATCTGTTTTTAATGTGTCATGTGCAATCACTGGCTGTGATGTAAAAACAGAAGGCAAGAGTTTATCAGGTTTCAGATTCAGCTGAATCACCCGGCCCACCCCTATGCAAAGGCCAATGTGCCTGGAAGTAAACACAGTTCAAGTGGTATGTATGTTTTCCAGGGTGTTGGGTTTCTGTTTTGTCGTAAATACGATCTATTACAATATTCTCCCACATCCTACGGTCAATGTTTCAACATTTTCAGGTGCGTTTCTCATTTCTTGTTTTCCTTGATATATTGCTGGAGGAAAAACTGACTGGCTTCACATGATAGCTTTTGTATATTAAATAATTTTATTGTGTTTGAGCAACAAACTAAAAACAGGATGCTTGACAGTTACGGTATAATCAGTGGTTTCTCTTCAGCCTGTAGGAAGGAAAATTCATGGCATGGTACAATGCAATGCTTGACAACTATTTAATCTTCATTTCCTTTGTTTCACTGGAAAACTGGTAGCTACCTGTCATCAAAGAGAAAAATATTTTATAGCCAGAACCAACATGGAGACTGTGGCATAATAAAGTCTTACTTTTAAAAACAAATATGTTTTTCCATTGTTGAATTTGTGCTTGAAAATAATATTTTTAAGTGTATAAAACTGTATTTGTATACAAATTAGTGCATTATGTAACACTACACAAATGTGTATTGTTATATACATTTTATGCTAGATTTATTTAGATGGACACGTGGTTAAACAATAATAGTAAGACATTGTTTTTACACATATATATATATTCCTAGGCTGCTGGTGACTAACACATTACAGAAGGCAGTGTTTGGGCAGGATGCTCAATAGGTAAGATTTGTAGTGTACAAATACTGCTGACGGTGTAAATGTCTACAGCAGAAGGACAACAACCTCAGGCAGCTACTCTCTTTCTTCTTGTGAAACAAAGTAACTCTGTGCTTTTTTTTACCTCTCTGTAAAATGGGTATAAAAAATGTCTGCCCATTACAACACCGTTAGTTAAAAGTTTAAGTGCTTTGAGATCTGCTGCTGCAAATGCAAACCTTGCTTATGTTGGCCTGCAAGGAGAACATACTGATGAAACTGAAAGCACCAAGGTCCCAGCAGCAGGTTGTGCCCTGAAGGCAGAGGTACACCACGTACCAGCCTGAACACAGATAAGAAGAGCAATCAGTAGTTTCAATTTTGCATTTGCATCTGCCAAAACCCAAATAGTGAACCTCAACCAGCACCAGACGAGCTTGTGCCACGTGATCAGTAATAGGAAGGTACGTATCAGGTGGCAGCTTGGTGACTTTTCTTATCCAAGAAGGAGATGGGGATCTGCAAGGAGATTTAGGAGGGAGCTTGAGGTGCATCAGGTGCAAAGGGCTAAATGGTGGCACTGTTCAGATCCATCCACCCACATGTTACAGAAATGCTGCTGCAGCTGCAAAGAAATCAGCAGTGGCTCCCTGAAAGCCACCCACTTTCACTCTTTGCTCCAGTTGTGGCTATCAACCTCACTGGCTGATGAAGCAGCTTGCAACAAAAAAAGCCCAAAACCCCCCAAAAACCCAAGCAAACAAAAACCAAGGTGGAGTCTCAGACAGCAACTGGACTCTCTGGTATCCCCTCTTTGCTGGGGTGGGGATTGGTTCATTGAGGCACAGCCTCAGAGGGACACCTTATCCTCTCCGATGGGTGCCAGAGCCTCTGGAGAATGGGAAATGCAATGAAGGGGCAGAAGGGAAAGGGTAAGTGGAGAGAAAAAAGACAAGAAGGAACGGGTGGGGGGAGATAAGGAAATCACAGAAAGGACTCACAACAAGGGAAAAACCAGCAAGAAAAGAAAGGAAAAAGATAGAAAGGAGGAAAATGAGCATGAAAAAGGAGAGAAATGAGACTTGGCCAGTGTATGAAGGAAGAGGATGAGTATCAAAGCACCCCAAATTGGAGCTTTTGGGAAACAAAGAACACACAAGAATACTTAAAAGGCACTGAAGGACTGTCATCCCAGAGCTGTGCCTCCGAGGGAATACAAGCAACCTCCGCAGGTGTCCAGGGCAGGTCTGTACGGGTGTCTTCCAGAGGGATCACCCTGGCCACATTCACACCACAACAGTGTGCCTTCTGGAGATTTAATGGGCAAACAGATCCAGAGCTCCTGCCCCTGGTGCAGTTGGAAGTAGTTTTGCAGGTCCTCAGTTTACACTGCAGTGAAGTTCATCTGGTCAAGCAAAGCTGGTCCTGCACCTCGCTTTCTGCCATGTGTCAGCTGGTCATCGTTTCTTTTCCCTTTAATCCTGGGTCACAGCTGACTTTGCCCTGCAGCACCCACAAGTCTACAGTAAGTACCCCCAGGCTGCGCATCCCTGCGGTGTTTCCAGGAAAGCCAGGAGGTGCTGCAAAAAGACACAAGATTTGGAGTTAGCCAGCAAAGGAGCCCTTGCCCCGTGGTTCTCCATCCCTAACAGCCAGGCAAAACACATCAACTGACAGGCTCAGGGATGCCAGCCACTGACAGCTCTTGATGAAGTGATATATCAGGCAGCCAGCTGCTCTCTCCTTGACCCACCTGAATCAATGCCAAGGCACCCTCAGCGCTTCTTGCTAGTGTTCTGCCCAGGAGGACCCAGCAGTAATAGCCACTGAGCATTTGGATACACACTTGAAGGACTCAGGAGTCAAAATAAAATGGACAAGGGACCAAAATTACTTTTTAAAAATCCCTTAACAAATGCTGGTTTGTTAAAAACTTAAGCCTTGTATAGTTTTGTTGCCAAACTGCATTTTTACATTTCAGGAATTTCAGTGCAGAAAAGCAGGACTGCCTGTTACTTTTCCAGATCTGCCAGATGTGTCTTCCTTTCAGTTGATATCTTCTTATTATTTTTTTTCAGTGAAGCCTTTTCTTACAGCTTTTTTTTTTTCTCATCTACATATACACCTAATCCTACTCTCTGTAAAATCGTTGTGGTGTGCTTAAAAAGTCAGCTTGCAAACGAGCGAGGAGCACACTTTTCTCACTAGACTCAAAAAGCATTACCCTCTCTGTGCGTGAAACTTCCTGCAAAATAAGACTTCTATCATGAAAGACAAGAAATGCAATTCTACATGCTGGAAGTATTGTGTTAAGGCTTTAACATAGCCAGGCAGAGCTGCCTTCTCCATTGTTCCTGAACAAGCCTTTCCAGCCACTCGTGATGTCAGGAGGCGCCATTCAGACAAATAACAGCAACCCACATCTCTGTGGATTCTCCTCAGCCTCCATAAATAGGCACTTTCTTTGCTGCTCCATCATGTGAATCTAATGAGGTTTTTTTTTTTCAATATCAGAACTAAACCAGGAGTGCAAATACAGGCACCGGTCTGACCCTGTCTAGACCCTTCCTCCTCACCCCTCTGTTAGCAGAGGGGCACTTAGGGTGTGAAGCCAATGTACAGCCTCCTCCAGAGCAACACCCAAAATCCTGTACAGCAGCATGTAACATGTTCAAAGTCAGTTCCCCAAACCAGGCAGGCCCTGTGTCTCAGCCTGCTAAAAAGCACAGACACGAGGAAAGGACTTACCTGGAGCCCCAGCGCTGTGGAGATTACTTAGTTCATCACCAACAGCCTCCAGCTTTGTCATCGTGGAGAATGACCAACAGACAATAACTGCATTTTACACTTATCTTACAGTGTTGGCATCTACATCATCCAGACCCCTCCAGGGCACCAACTTTAACCAGTGCTGAACACCTGGCATCTTGAAGAGAGGGACAAAGAGTGAAGAAGGCGATGTTCAGTCATCTCATGAAGGTCTCTGTGAAGGGTGGGAAGGTAGCTCAAGAATGGGCCTAACTGCTGAGATAAGAAAAGAAGACAACAAAGAGAGAGGACGAGGGCAAAGAAGCCCAAAAAGTTGTCGTCGTAATCCTAAAAAGCTATCAAAGTCTGGTAGCTGAGAGGGGAGATGATTGCAGATGTCGTGGTTGAGTACATCAGATTTCTCAGTAGCTGCCTCGTTCTCAAAGGCTGTAGCTTGCAGACGGTGATGGCCAAATATTTCTGACTCACCAGAACAGCTCTCATTTTTGTTTGCTTTTCTGACAGATCTTCAGGTATGTGTCTTTTCCCTACTGCAGTTTTGCAGCATTATGGGTTTGCATTAGTGTCTTTGCCCTCGATTCTTGTTTCTCCAGGGACAAGAGAGTACTCTGTGGCCTAACACAGCCCAGGCTGCAGAAGCAGTTTCCCAAATCACCTTCATCCAACCGTTCATTTTCAGCTTGATCCACTTGCAGGTGTCAAAGGAGACTCAGTGGTTGCTAGTGCTGTAAAATCAGCAGCCGGAGTAGCTCAGCAGCTCACAAAACATCATCTGTGGAGCACTGGCACATTGATTACACAACTCTTCATCCCAAGCACCACTGTTACAGCATGGGTAGTGACTCCTCCTCCACCATCAAACCCAAGATTTCCTTATGGTGGTCAGAAAAAACATCTATTTGAGTAAAGTCTGTGAAGTCGTGCAATCGGGTCTTCAAAAACACCTACGTCAATGGATCCTTTCTTTGATATTTTAATCAAATTCATGTACCAATGTCAGATGAAATCAGCACGTCTCTTCCTCAGTGGGGTTACTGTCTAGCTGGCAGACTGCTGCATGTGCAGAGATGTCTGAGCTAGCCAACAAGATCTACAGCTGAGCAAGGAAGTGGGTAAGTGCCATGGAGGTAAACGCCAGGTCAAGAAAATGGCTATGGTGAGTGCAAAGGTAAATGCTAAGCAGAGCAGTGACAGGCGTCCAGAAGGGATTTTTCGCAAGCATGCTGGCATGCTGTGTTGCACAGCTTGCTCTGCTCCCGTAGGTTTTGAGCAAAAGCAGTCTGTGACAAATATTTTGAGAGTGCTTCACAGGAATTGAAGCTGCGAGATGTTGAATCTGCACTGGCAGAGCCAAGCACAAAAAGTGGTGAGTGAACTTTTTCCTACACAGATTGCACTGCAGAAGAAGTTTCCTGATTTGCAGAGGCTTTTTACACTTCTTGTCGTAGGCAACCCTGCTGTGGAAAGGGATCTGGAAACCTCTTTTGCAAAACCTTGGTGGCGTATCTTGTTTGAATCAACTGGGGGAAAAAAGGCCAAAAATTTTGAGTGTCATATGAACGACCCACGAAAGCTGTTGAATGCTCATGTTGGGCATCATCTTGCAGCAGACAAGGAGAGCAGCCTGGCAGCTGCTGCGCTCAGCACGATAACAGCGCCGTGTTGTTCCCTCATGGATGATTCACAAGGGCTTGGTGAGGAAAGCAGGCAATTTGCGATGGGGATTTCTTCTAATGCAGCGATTTTGTTAGAAACCAAAAGAGCAACCCAAGCTGTTGGAAAAAAATCAGAAGTATGATTTTCCTTTTGAGAAGACAACAGCTTTTGTTAGCCATATCACTGCGGGCACAGCAAGAACGTGGGAGAAAAGGCCCGTTTCTCAATATAGTGCATGTGGCTTGCACAAAACCTTTGCTCAGCTTAGTTGGGGGAAAATGGAGTTAATTAACTTGTTACGGCGGTAAAACGGGCCTCTGCTGCCTTCTAACAATATCTCCAGGCAAAGGGGAAAGTACCTGCAATCTTCCCAGTCATAAGGTGGAAGAGCGGCTTTCAAGTTGTTTTTGTGCTGTCCAAGGCTTCTAGGGAGATGGGCGTTTAAGAGCCTGCGTGCAGCTTCATTTAGCAGTTTGAGGTGTGGGTAAGATTCACCTGCCATGACTCAGGCATCTAAAACCTAATGTTTAGGTCCTTGCCAACCACCTTCAGCTCTATTTGTAGTTGAGGAAGAAAAACAGACAGAGAAAATTCAGTTATCCAAAGCCTGGCCTATAAGCCAGGAGACCTGAGCAGTCCTCTGTTTTGACTTGATGGGAACCATGTAGAGTAGCTAGTGCTGACCTGAACACGGGTTACCTTAACACCTCCACAACTGGGTGCAAAGCCCACCCTTCCTGCAGGCTGCTAGAGGTATGAGTGCAGCTGCTTCAATAGCCCATGCTCATTCTCCAAGGGTAATCCCAACCCTCACAAAATCAGACATCAGAACAAGTCAACGAGCAAAAGGGTTGGCAAGCTTTGGCTCTGGCTCAAACTTTATAGTCGCACCACTGACAGGACATTGACCAAGAAAGCCCTCCCTCAAAGCAGTATTTAAAAAAAAGTAATCTGCCTTCACAATTGTCAATCAACTGCCTTTTTTTTTTAAGGCCTGTCAAATGCTTGATCCAACCTATGTCAGATATCAACTGATACATTTGAGGCAGTTTCTGTGTTTGAAGACAATGCGTTGGCTAGCACTATTGCTTCAATTCTGGATGGAAAGCCTTCACATATTGCTAAGTTTTGAGGTGACTTACAGGTGCCCAATGGCGGTGAAGACAGAGAGCGCGTGCATTTTCTTTATACAAAGGTGAATCACATCATTCCAGACAAGAAACTGAAGGCAGCAGCCATGCTATATACAGCACCACTTCGTAACCAGAAGGATATTCAGCTGGAACTGCAAACAATCTTCTTTTCTCTAAAATAAATTCGCCGCTAAATGTAAAATTGTATGTTTGTTAGTACTGCGCAATAATAGTAGTGATGGTATTAATAAAAGACTATTATTTAAAAGCATCTTTGTACTTCACTTTGATAAAAGCTACATAAATCAGTAATCTGTGAGTGTTGTTCAACCTCTGCTACTGAATTTACTTCAAAACACCATGCCAGTGTTGTAGACTTACTAGCAACTTAAAAATTAATATGTTGACCTGAAAATGGGCTGATATCAATGGAAAGGGAGAGAAGACTGACAAGGACTTTAAAGTCTGATCTGCCTGCATGGACCACAGTCAGAATTACCAATGGTTTCTAGATCAGAATATTCTTGTTTGGAAGAGCTGCAGATGGGGTCAGCTGGTACTGGTACTACAAGGCAAGGTAGATTTCCCCCTCTCACATTGCTCCCTTCACCTGTTAACCTGTTATTATAACAAGACTCGTCTTCATTAGCCACTCTGCTGCAGGGCTCACCTTATCTACCAGCAGAGAACTCTGATTTCGTATCAGGAGTGGAGGCAGGACAAAGAGCGATGGGGAGGCAGGGTGACCCGCAGAGCAGGAACCTCACAGCAGCAACCAGGGATTTCAGGGCATCAAAGCATCCCGGGAATGCACTGGCCATGGTAAGAGGAGTTTTTTGTCTTTTTGTGAAGGTAGGAAGAACTACTTTAAAGCAATGTGTGCAGAAAGGGGTTACAAACTGAGGGTCCAGGAAGACATTGGCAAGAAGTACCAAGAATGAACTTATGAAAAATGGCATGGAATACTGTCTAAAGCATGGAAAGAAACACACACTAGCAGCGTCTGGCTCTCCAAAGATCTGCTTCGCTTAAAAGAAGCAAAACGTTTTTGCAAAAGTCTTAAGACAAGGGCTTCTGGTACCTGCTGAGAAGTGGACCATGCACAAACCCACACAGTTAAAAAGGGAAAGATTAAAGAGGAGCAGGGGAGAGGCTTTTCAGAAGACAGCTATGTTCAGCGCCAGAAACATGATCTTGACTATGAATGGGACCCTTCACTGTTAGAAGTGAGACACTGATTTGCAAAGCAATGCTGCACCAAGGGGCAGCAGGAAAGGTTTTGAAGAGTGAACCTGCTTTTGCTGAACACAGCACCTCACGGTGAGCTCAGAGTTAGAGGATCATTTCAGCAGTATTTGTGAACTAGATAGATAGAAAAGAAGAACCCAGCCTCAAAGATGCAAACCATAAAACTGTTCATGGGAATGGAGGAGCAATGCTAGGGTCAGATGCCACGTTTCTCTGAGAGGAGCTATACCATGGGACAAGTTTTCATGAAGGTGAAAAAACATGAAGGTTCTCAGGCAGCCATCCAGGTAACCTGGGATGAATGCCAGGGATTGCTATCCTCTGCAAGTGCATCCCTTTCACTCAGTAGGTAACAGCTGAGGGTAAAAATAGGGAATTCTTATAAAGACTATGAACAAAATGAAGCAGAAAATGCTCTGTAATACCCCATGAGCTGAAACTCTGGCACACACAGAACTGTGTGCACATTTGTAGGGGTGAATTGTAGACTCACAGAAGCATTAGGTGCTTGTGGAGGCACTCCTGCTTCCTTTCAGGTGAGTATTAAATCAAAGCAGACCTACTGGGGAGACAGCCCTTTGACTTTTACAAAAGGAGGAAGAAGATCAGCCTCCAAGATGAGCTGGCCCTTTTGCCCTGTTAAAACGTTCTGGCTTGAAACAGCCCCAGCTCACATTGGCCTGTTAGCCAAGCACTAGTATCCTGATACTGTGAGAAATACAGGTTCTTTTTCTCCCCTCACTAGTTTCTTCCTCCTCAAATATTTGCTTATCTATTGTTCTACAGAAGACACAATTATCAGTCTGGCTCATCGCCTCCTTCACCAACACCGGCACCATCAGCAAGGAGAGATTTCAGGTGACTTTTGGCCAGAGCCAGAGGGGTGATCCTGCAGTGCCTGGGGCCAGTGGCTGTGCAGAGGAGTAGGATGAAGCCACCCACAGCACAGCAATCCTCCCATGCAGGGACTCGTGGTGAAGCTAAAGCCGCTCTTCATTAAAACACACCTACCTCATTCCTGTTACTAAGAAGAAATTGCATCAAGAAGCACCACTTTGCAGCAACACCCTTTGGGGAGATACAATGTACTGGATCTGGGTCACCTCCCCCAGCCTTTGAAGGACATCTGTGCTCTGCTGGCATATGGGAGCATCCTAAAGCAGGTGTTTACATCTCTTCTCAGGACTGCCTCTTCTAGCAGCTGTGAAACCCCGCTGAGCTGATGGTGCTCTCAGTGCTGCAGGCACGGTGTGGGCATGGTTTATTGCAGTGCAGAGGCTGGAGGAGATGGCCTCAAAAGGGCACTCAGCAGCAGAGTAGCCCGGAGGACGGGTCCTGTGGTGCACAAGTTTCCTTACATTGGGCATCCTCACCATTACCTCTGGCACATGGAGGAAGGCTGCACAAAGCTATCACGCTACAGGGGTGTTTATGGGCTGAGATAATCTCTCCTCTAAACAGGAAAGAAGTATATAAAGTGGGTGTACATTGTGAAGGACCACAGAACATGATAAACTGGTATTTGACATTCAGCAATTACACCACAGTTCTCCCAGGCTCACGCACCGATGTCTGTAGGCACATCTTCCACTTCCCGGCTGGAGCAGGCAGCAGATGTTCACATCTGTCTCTCAGGGGCACAGGAAGGTGGGTGCTGGGGAATCTGGGACTTCTTTTTTTACTTTGGATGGTTTGGGTGAGGATAAAACACAGGGACATTATAAAAGGTTTCTGTCCTGCAGGCCACATTCACACCAGTGCAGCGCAGAGGAACTGTCATCCTCTTCTGACTTCAAAGGGCTCAAATTCATCCATGTCCCACCAACTACATCAACCTTTCTGGGCTTCCGAGGAGACAGATTAAGGATTACACTGTATGGGGCCTTCCTCAGATGTTGTCAGCCATGAACATATCTAGGGGCATCCGTCACGGTCCCAGCCAGCACTGGCGGCAGTGGGCTTCTGGCACAGCTACAGCTGTCACCCCTCTGCAGCTCCGCAGCCCCAGGAGCGCAGGCTCAGTCCTCCATCTGGGAAGCATCCTCTGGGGTGTGGTTCCTCATTTTCTCCCAGCAAAGAGAGTGAGCAGCCCCTAGAAATTATGCATTTCACTGCCATGGTTTTATGGCCCTTATAATCAGCATAAAGCAAACATTGAGTTGGAGGAATAAGTAAATCATTGCGGACCAGAAAGAATAATAATCCTTTGTGAGCATTTTCACAGGACATTATTGAAACACCGAACAAACATAATCCGAGAGACTTCTTAAGCTTCAAAATATTTCTGTGAAGTGTGCAAAAAAAGATAAATGTATACTGAAGCTCTCTGTTCACGTCTGGGGTGGGAAAGTGTAGCTTCTTGGCCATGTATAGCAACCATAGCACCAGCAGTTAGGCACAGGAAGTTAAGAAGAATACCACAGACATTTTACATGTGAAGAGATAAGTTAGCTAGTCTGAAAATATTTTACCTGAGTAAGGGCGTGACTAGTCTATGGGAGTTAACATCTTTTTAGGGTGCAACAAGCTACAGCATTCCTCTTCCCTTGGGATAAATGTCCCCAGTGTTCCCATGGAGATTTCACCTGGGATGGAAAAGCTGTTTATCGGGACATCGGCTCAAGGGAAAACCTTCCAATGTGTTGGGCAAGAAGGGGTACAAGAGGCACAACATCTGGCTGGGACCAAGACCTGCAGTGCCATTTGCATGCGATTTCTCATTTGTTAATGCAACTTCGGGAGAGATTTCAGAGCTTTAATCATTGCCGTTGATTGTGATTAGCAATGATTTGTTAGAGTGGTTTGCAGTGTGTTTCCTTGTAATCCAGTTTAAGTATAAATCTGCCTTGGCAGTTTCTGGATAATTCAGATAGCCTGTAAGAATTGTTTGTATGGGAGCAAAAACCTGAACCTTGTAACACAAATTTCCATCATAAAATGCTTTTTTAAATAAATCAAAACAGTGTTTTCACTTAGGTCTTCACACTGAAGCAGGATCTGTTTCTTGCCCAGCTGCTGCAAAACTATGACCCCATTTTTTAGAGAGCCTATTGTGACAATAAAATTGCTACATAAGCTTTAAAGGAACGAGTGTCAACCAGCTTGTCATACCACAACATTCATAACACCTTCAGGGAGCAGAACAAACGGTTAAAAGGAAAGTTAGCTGACTCATTTCATGAGTAGCTGGTGTTAGTCGTAGCAGCTTGGAAGTTAACAGATAAAAATGTTATCACAGCCAGCAGCAATATAGCCCTAACGATGACAGACAGACTTATGTATAAAATAAGTCCGATTAACTGTCTTAAACATGGGTGCAATTTGGATTTGCTATTAATATTCCAGCAGTATACTGGAGATGGATTGACTGCTGTAGTATGCTTTAGAGGAAAAGTATTGCATTTCTGCATCTTCCGCTGGAGAATAATTTTATCTAAAGACAGACAGAGACTTCAAAGTGATGCTCTTTTCGGGTAACTAGGCCAAATTTTGTATTCAGTCACAGTGGTATAACTTGAGTTTACAGTAACTCCATTGACTTCATCAGCATAATTAACGGCTGGAACAACTTACCCACTGATGCTGTGGGCTCTCCATTGCTGGAAATTATAAAGTCCCAAATGTTTGGCTTGTTTGCTTGTTTTTTTCTGAAAAAGAGTTGCTCTAGTTGAAACTAATGAGCCACCCAGCTTGTGCTGCACATGATACCGGACTAGAGGGTTATGTTGCCTCTCTTTGACTTCATGACCCATGAATGACGGGTGTTCTCATGGGGGATTCAGGACCTCTAGGGTGGCATGGGTTGGCGTAGCCAGCCTTACCCCCCAGCAGAAGCGTCCTGGCGCAGTGTAGGTATCTCCACGTAGGACCATTTTAATGGGGCGTGAAGCACATTCTTCCCAGAAACAAACCCTTGTCAGGGACCTTTGAACTGACATAGCCCTAGACGTCCTGGGCTCAAATCTTTATCTCCATTCCTGCAAAAAGCCAAAGCATGCAACCTGATATTCACAATGCGCTTGTCACCATCAAAAAAAACCGGCATTTGAATGTCTTCCTGTAAGTTTCTAGGCAATCATATACCTATGTCACCTGGATTATCAGATACCACGAGTTATTTGTTGATTTGTTATGTTTGGCTTCTGTGCCGTAAAATCATGTGTCACCATTTGAGGGGGTGAGCAGGTCTAACAAATGGTTCAGAAAAGGGTAACATCTTTCCATAGCCCGATTAAAATCAGGGACTGCTGCTGCAAAGACTGTCTGAGAGGAGCCAGAAAAACTATTAGTAGCTGCTCTGTCTGGCTGAATTCTGAGAATCATAGGGAGGAGAGGTGTGTTAACAGCAACATTTAATTTCTATTGTAGTTACTTGATAGCCGCTGCAGTCATTTACTCCTGGTCAGGGTCAGACTGCTAGGCTGAGGAGGCACTGCTCGTCCCACACAACACTGTTACACCAGACTACAGCAATGTAGGGAGTTTGTGCTCAAAACAGGGTAGGTTTGGAGCCAACAGCCCAAGCTAAATGCTGTGGAAGGCCCCAAGTCCCTCAGCTTCTCTTTTTTAAGTATAAGGAGAACAAAAAAAAATAGGGGAAATTTGCCATGGAATTTAAATTTCTTCATGTTTCACATTTTATGCCTGATTCTGCTTCATCTTGCAGCAGTAACAACTCCTCCCGACTCAGGTACATGATCCTGGCAACCTCAGGCTACCCACAAGTCAGATGCATAGGGTGCTCTTTCAGTGTCTCTGACTGTTCCCACACGCCACAGAGGCAAGCCACGGCCATAACCCTAGAGATGCTTCCAGACCTGCTGCCACAAGTGACCTTCTCCAGCACCAGCATATCCTGTCTGGTGTCCAGACCCATCTCATCTGGGTGGAAGGGCTGTTTTTCCTTCTGCAAGAGGCTTTCACCCTCCCACAGCCCCAGCACCCACTGCCCTGGCACATACCCCTGGTGCTTGTCACCAAGAAATTGGGTTTTGATTTTTTTTTTTCATGTGGCAAGTATTAACCTAGCCTCCCCTCCATGTCTCTGTACCACTCCACCTCTTCTCATCTTTTTAACTGCCATGCTCAGTTCTCATTCAGGTGAGGTGTGCAGAAAATCTCAGCACCCACCAAAGTGAGACTGACAAAATTATGAAAAAAAAAGAAAACAAAACAAAACACAAACACAGGATTTTTGCTCTTTTCTACCAGCTAACACCATTTCCTTTCCTGAGCAATGGCTTGAGTGACCTTCTCTAGCTGGGAAGAACTGGGGCAAGTAATAATAATAATGATTAAATGCTATAAATAACATCCAGCAACACCCTGACACAACCACAGATGGGACAGATTTTTCTCTGGGTCGCCTTCCCAGTTTGCCCTGTACTGTTACTGTACAACTCAGTAACCATTATCTCTACAAGCACGGGTGCCACAATGAAGACTACTCACCTTGTCTGCCCATTTCAGGTTTTAGCAGACCCCAGTGTGGTCATCAGTGGGGATTCCCATGCCCCAAGCTCTCCTTTCTCCCCTTATACATCCTCTTTTCTCATCTTCCTTCCAGCTACAAGGCAGTGGAAAGTAAATACAGCTTCTCTTTCCCATCCCAGCTGGGAGAGGAGGGGAGCAGGTTTTCCCTTCCCCGTTTCCACATGGTGGTGAGGAGAGAGAAGATCTGATTAATGTATCTCAGTTCTTTTCCCAGGGCTCGGCGGGAGGGAAAGCTGCAGTGCTCACCCCTCAGCTCTGGCTGATGGCCGGAGGTGATGCTGCTGTCTCAAGGCACTGGTGATCCTGGAGAGGAGTACAGACTAGGCACTAGCTCCAGCTTTGGCCTCCTTGGCTATGCCCAAGCCTGCTCCCATTACTGACACAGTGCTTTGGCAACTAAAGGAGATGCAGAGAAGGCTCAGGGAGGGATGCAGAATGCCCCCACACCACAGCATGGTTGAAATATTTCAGCAGTGGTGGTAAGATGGTGAAAGCTGTCTGGTTCCTACATTGGCATTTAATTAAATGGCCATTTGGAGGATGTGCTCCAGAAGGAGAAGAGACGGAGAACAAGTTATTGCCAGCAGCTGTGGAGAATTGGGACAAGCCTTGCGCATCTTCCAGCCTCCAAATAACACCATTGCTGAGACAGAAACGCAGGTTCCTTTTAAACTTTTGAGAAATCCAAGGCTTGAGGAGCTGCGGGAGCTACGACCCCAAGCCAGGGCGGGTGTGCAGCCAGATATGCCACAGCTTAGGGACTGGGGTGCTGGGGGCATCAGCCCACCCAAACCCACCTGTCTTGCTGCCTGGTGCCAAACTGAAACACATTACTTCAGAAGCGCAAGGCCCGCTCCCTTCCCCTCTTTACCATCATTTTTCCATGCAGAAAATGAACCACTGTGCAACTCAGGGCAGGGCAAGGCTTTGGAAAGGCAGATGTTCCCAGCCCCTTGGTTCACAGAGGCAAAACGTCAGGGTTGGGTATTTTAGTTACAGTTTTACTCAGTCCTATTATCATCGCCCTGCAGAAAAACTGCCTTGGGTGGCGGTTACACTCAAACCAAACCTACGCATTATATGGAACACACGTACCCGGGGAGTCAATGCAGCCTGGAAGAAGGTGCATCCTCTCTAACATCTCTGCTTGGCAGATGCACAGCTGCGAAGCCTCCTTCAGCAGGAACCCAGTGGCCAGGAAGCCCCAGCCTGACATCCTGAAAGCAGGCATTGGTCTTGTCTTGCACGGAGATTGATGCTGGGAGCAGTAACATTAACGGCAAAGCTCCCGTGGAAGTCAGTGCACAGAGTCAGGCCTCCATGGCTTCTGTGAGTGAGTGACAGCCTGCAGCATTAGGCTCTGGGCGAGCAGGAGAGGCACAGCAAGCACCTGGAAAGACCACTGAGCTTGCTTCACCAGGTCTTTAAAAATTATTGGATAGGGAAAGGATCCTGGCTTCATTTGTTAAGAATTTTCACACTTGCAAATGCCCCTTAAATTAGGGTCTTTCCCCTGTGGAGGGAGAGGACACATGCTGAGCATCCTCTGCAGCAGCCCTTGCAGCAAGGAGTTACAGTTTGCCAGTCGCTTTTAAAACAGAAGGTGCTTCCTAAGAAGCGGGAGACGTTTCAGGTCTGGGACAGGGGGAAGTGGAAAACTAACAGCAGGTGGGACCACTGGCCTCTGTGGAGCTCCAGAATGGCCCTCTCCTCCCCACTGAATCCCAGTGGGACCCACAGCAGAGCAGGGTAGCCCGCCTGCATCAGCCCCCTCAGCCACAGGGATGCCTCTCCACCGCTCTGGTTAGTAAATCACACGGCTTGCAATGACAGGGGAACCAATTTGACTGCAGCCCTGAATAAAAACAACCAAGCTTTCATGTGCCTGGCAGCTGCTTCTGATTTTGAAGCAATCGGAAACTCAAATTTACACCCTCACGATACCAGAATGATCCGGGTCCGGATAATGCCACTCAGCATCGCTGCCAGCCTGATATAGCACTGCCACACTCAGGCCTATATGACTTGTGACTGTCCTAAAACAACCCTTCTCAAAAAATTGCAATACTAAGTTGCTTTCAGGAGAGGGGGGGGGGGGAAAGTAACTTCCAATCATTTAATTAAAGCAACATTTCTCAGGGTCTTAAACTCAATGATCACAGGGCCTTTTTGAGCAAAACACAGCTGCTGATCACATTGAGAACAACGCTGCTGAAACATTCATTTTCAGCTTAAAATTAGGCTAAACTTGAAGTCTTCTTCCTTATATTTTATTTCCCCCTTTTCCTTTTATTTACCCCTTTTTGCCTTACAGCTTGTGGGTTTATAAAATCCAGTTTTATACAATCCAGTTTTATAAAATCCAGTTTTATTAAAAAATTTTGCACTTGCTGCTATGTTATGACTTTTTTAATATATATATACACATATAATGGAATAAACCCTGGTCTAAACCTGGAAGGTTTTTAGGAGCAGCTGTTGGTATGTGCCTCCAGTTCCATTTTTCCCCTCAGAAAGCACTAAGCAAACATCCCCTCACCAGGGAGGCTTAGGGCGAGTTCACAGTAAAGTCTTCTTATAACCAAAATGGCAATTTGCTTGAGCAATCCCATTGATTTCAGGGGGTAATCACTAACCTGAGGAACAAGCTCACAGCTTTGCCCTTAAATCCAGGCAGCTGTTTTGTTTGCACCTTTTCCCTTACCCAACATGGCTGCAGTGTGCTGAGCATCAGGATTCATTCTATTTAAAAATCAGCTCTAAAGATAAGGTTATCTCTTATCTTTGAAAAATGCCTGGCTTTGCAAAGCATCCCCTGTCCTGGGCAGCCCAGGAGCACATCCCAGTTGCTGGCCCACACCAGTGGCAAGTATGTGGGCAGAGTCCAGCCCTTGAACAGGCAAAGCCCCTTTGCCAGCAGAAAAATAAGAATAGCTCTCCAGTGGAGCCCAGCAGCTGCCATGGCACGGAGGGCAGGAAAACTCAAACCCCTTGACCCCAGAAACATGTCTCGGCTGTCCCCAGGGTGAGCTGGTACATAATGCACTGAACAGGAGAGGGAGTTTGCATCCCCATCTCGAGCTGATCTGCACAGTACAAACACTGGGGAGAGGCTGGTAACATCTGAGACAAATTTAGGTGGGCAATTGCTTGCCCATAAGGAAAACGGGGCATTGCTTTCCCTCCCAGCTGCGAGGCAGGCCTGGGAACGGGGCTAAGCACCACATTGGTCTTGATCTCCCTCTGTGCCTCCCCACTTCCCCAGTGAAATCTGAAACGTGGCTATTTCTGCCACTGCTGACAAATACTGTCACCTTTCGCTCCCTCCCCTCCCTCGCGGGTGACAGGGTGCAGCACCCGGGACCATAAATGAATCATCACTTGGCGTCTCCCACAGCTTTTGAGCACGGCAGTGTGAGTGGGGACACCCACGCCAGGCCAGCACTGCAGAGCAGGGGGACCGCAGCCCCAGCTGCAACGGGGGGCGCAGGGGGTCTGCATTGCATTCCGGAAAATGGGAATAAATACCAGGGGCTGCAAGGGAGAAGGGCGGGAAGCTGGCTCTGAAACATCCCCACGGCTGCTGGCCACACTGTCTTTTTGCTTTGCCGTGGCTGCAGCAGCCGGGAGCTGGCCGGCCACGGGAACCTCAGCTGGCCCAGCAATGCTCAGGGCAAGGTGGTCCCAGGAGAGACTGGGCAACGCAGGGGCATGGGGAAGCCCCGCTTGGCTGGGGAAGCTCCCTCCTGCACAGGGCCAGAGCTGGGCTTGGGTCAGCATCTCCACTACCACTGCCAGCGCTCCAGAAAATCTTCTTCCATGGAAAACCCCCTCCTGCTAACATCCATCTGAATTCACCACGACAGGCATTAAAAAGTTTCTTTTGCATAGCAGTCCCTGCCTGTCAAAGAGCTAAAAAGTGAAGGGGAACTCCCTTGGGTTGAACACTATGTCCTGATTTCTTCGCAGGGTCACAGCTCATTGCTCAACATTGCAAGACCACTTTTTGTATGTGAAGAAACAAAGCAAGCTTTGGATACCACATGCCAGCAGTTAAGCTTCAATACATGGCTTGACCCAATCGCCCTCAGATCCTTCCTGCCACCCAGGCTGGCCCTTCTAGTTTTTTTTCAGGCTACCAGCTTTTCTTTGAGTAAAATATAGAGCACTTATTTCACAAGTGCAATATTGCATATTATGCATACGCAGCTGGCCCCCAAGGGAGTATGGGCACCTTGATACGAGCAAAGCATTGCCCTTTTTTGCCAGGAGTTCAGCTCCCATTTTGGGGTGTCACTTGCACCCCTCCCCGCACGCCAGCACTCGCCATGTCGCTCCTCCACAGGCGACACATTCCAGAGCACAATCAAACCTATTGTGCAGCTCTAAAACAGTTTTTGCTTTAATCTTCCGGGGGAACAGCAAAAGGATTTTATATCTAATCCAATAAATCTACACTGACATCTTGTGGAGATCATGAGACCAGAATGCTGCAGCCACTCGGCAGGGTGGGATCTACACCCTCGTTGTGTCCTGCTGGACACCATTGCAGTGGCAGCCAGACTTCCCAAAGCACCCACAGGTGTATCAGCAGCGAAAACCAGGCCTTGCAATCTCAAAAGTCATCATTCTCTGTCCGCAAACATCCTTTTGCTAAGCGATCCTCACAAACCCAACTAAAAGGAGACTATTTACTTTTAAATCCTCACTGAAAGCAATACCATAGCCCCTTTTGCATAAGTGTTGTGATGCTTCAGGCTTCTCATCAAAGCACAAGCTTTCGATGAGGAGCTATTTTCATGCTGGAATCCTATTATCTCTGTAAGGGATGGAAGAAAATGGACCTGAGTAGCACTCCAGGACTCCTTTAATGCTCATCTTCATCTGAAAATACATGGTTTAAGCAAAAACTGCCTGCAGTTTGGGAACATGCACAAGATATCCCTCCCTATTCACCCCATTCATTTTAGCTCCTCTGCTGGGTCAGAAGGATAAATTAAGCCACTGCCATCTTTCTTCCAGTGCTCAGGTAAGTGTTTAAGGAGTAAAACCCCTCTGGTTAGGCATAGGCCACATCAATGCCGTGGCATAATTGCTTGGAAGGGGTTAATGCCAAGAGCTGAAACCCCAGCACAGATAATCTTGTAACCAAACCATATAATCATTCCTCCAGCTTCTTCCTAATACCACACTGGGGAGTAAACGCTCACGCTTGCTCCATAGCAGGGGAAAAAGTGCTTCTTCAAGTCTGATTTCTAGCAAATCATTCATATCAAATGGGTTTGAGAAGACCGAGGGTGCCATCAGATGTCAGAGACAAGGTTTGGGCTGGCGTACAACCCAAGGGGCTGGCATTTACACCCGTGTTAACACAATAAGTTATTCAGCCCATGGTGGGGTTTCCACCCTACTCACTCCTTCCCTTTGGGCAAGGGACCATCCATGAGAAGTCTGGGTTTTTCCAGCCCAGTTTCTGACTTGCCCAGTTGTGGTGGGTGGAGGCATGGAGCTGAATTCAAACTGGCTTGTGAGCAAGTGCTTTGGATTCAACTTAACTTTGATAATCAGCTTGACCCTTGGCAGGGCGGGACAAGATTAGCCCTTGTGAAGCAGAAATAAAAAAGCTCCAGGGACAGAGACAGGCAGGTAAAAAATGCTATGCCTTGAACTTCTCCATTACAGCTTTACAAACCGTATGGGTCCCTTACATCTCCTCCCCTTCTTCCCTCGCTCTGCCAACATGGAGTCGCTGCCCTCTGCCAGGTCTTCTACCTGTACCAGTGCCTTCATCTCCTCCAGGATGGAGAGTCTCAAGTTCCAGAGGCCCTCTGGAACCACTGTGGTAGCACCAGATGGGTGGAAAACGGAGACTACCTGGGTGTGATGGCAAGGAGGGGGAAAAAGAGCTTGGACTTCTTCACCGTGTAGCAGCTCACCTGGGAAAGCCATGACCATCGTTCACAGTGCTAGCAACAGCTACCACCGCTGCCAACAGCGAGTCTCTACGCCTTTGCATGCAGCTCTGCAGTAGCTCAGTCATCTCCACTCAACAAGAACTTCTTCTGCTACGTACTTCTTGTAGCCACCCCAGAGGAAAAACTGTCACCTATAAATCGCACATGGACAACGCTCCCCACAATTACGGCTCCGGGTCAGCCTGCTCCATCATCTCACTCTTCTCAGGGCAGCATCAACTGCCCCAGCCCCTCTCAGAGCCAGACCGCTTTCCAGTGCGGGTGTCATGGAGGTATAGCATTAGCAGTGCATTAACGAGACCTTCTACTTCATGCGTAAAGAACGAAACTTAAGACCGCAGAACGTAACAAACACTATTTTGCTTTGGACAGATCCTAATGCTGAGTCCATTAAGTTACGTGTAATACCACCTAACCAGTTCCAAGAAGGGGAAAACCAACCATCGTAAGAAAAGCCCTGCTTTCACTGGCTCTGCTCTAAACAACGGCAGACTGCTTTTATCCTTCGGGCTGCAAAAGAAAAGGGAGGTGATTTTTACGCTTCAAAGTGACTCATCTGTAAACAATGCTTTGAATTCCTACAAGCCTACTCCTCTGGGACTACCAACAAGTGTACACCCCAAAAAACCCACACACACAGAAGCCCTGCCACTTGGGCTCTCTGAATGTGCCTTGAGCAGCCCCAGTAAGCATCCGTACGTATGTGCAGCTAGGTCTGATTATTCAAATCCCGTTGCCTAGTATTAACTCTCAAATCTATATTTAAGCACCTAAGTAGGAATTACTACAGCTTTCCAAAGATCCTAAGCCCCAAGAGCTCTTGTTAAGAGCTTGTTGAAGTACTGACCTCCTAATGAATCTGTTTAAACGATAGCATTCACCTCTCTCCCAGTGCTGTGAAATTCATTACCTTCATACACAGCTAATGCTCCCGAACCTCTTCCAGTAAGAGCTGAGCTTGTGAGCACCTTGCCTCTCCATAGCAAAACACAGGTTAGATGCAAATACATGGAGAAGCTGTTTCTGAAAACCCACAATGAATTCAAAGTCACTGCACTTTGTTTTAGAAAAGGCTTGAAATACACAGAACACAGGCTGTGCATCATAGTTTGGTAAAAATTTGGGAAGAATGGTATTTTTGAAGTAAAACGTATCCGGGCATTGAACGAAAACTAAAATGATCCTAGTACTAAATGGAGATACTTTGATATAATTCTCACTCTCCATTCCAAAGCGCCAGGAAGCCTCTGAAAATTTCTGCAGAAATTGAATCTTGCTGTTCTTACAGCTAGGAAGTCAAAAATCTGCTTATCCCTTCCACAGCCTGAGTCTTGCCCTTTGCCAGACAGGCAAACTCATGTCCTGCAGAGGAGCAGAACACAGCAACAATATTCTAACTTGTAGAAAAAGGCCAACTCTATTTTTCATTTGCTTTCTTGTAATTCTGATTTAAAAATCAGTTTGCATATGAAGCCAGTGTTTTACCTTCATTCTATAACTTCCTCCTTGAGTCACGAGGAAATGTGAGAAAAAGACAGGAGTATATTTATAGGGACAATAGCTGCTAAAGTGGTTGGAGTGATGCGAGAGAACAAGGAAGAACACAATATGTGAGGCTGGAAATGCTCTGGAAAGTTAAGCAGTGAGATGTAATCCAGGATTCTGAATGACCGAGTGAGTAACTGTGGATGAAAATTTAACAACAGGTAACTGAAGCAAAATATACTGCAGCTGCTTAATAGATACAAAGGACCACACACCTTTAATAGAATAAAGGATCATCTAGAAAATAGGAAGTTACTTCACCAAGACCTGAGGACTGGAGAGAAAAGAGCAGTGGCATCACGCGACAGCAATCTGTAGGCGACAACAATCTGTAGGCGACAACTTTCCTTGCCAGCAATGTCAAGTCCTCTTTTCTAGTCCTGCAGGTGCAGGAGACAATGCCTCAACTCCAAACACCATAGTAACCATAACACTGCTTGCTCTGATGAAACAGAACTCTCAGGATTACCTGACAACCAGACTCATTTTTAAACAACAAATACTGATGGGAAGTTGGTCAAAAGCTTCAGAATGGATGGAAGGATGGCAGGAGAGACTTCTCGTATTATTTTAAGTAACTCACCAGTATTATGCTGTGCACACATCTCGGGAATGCGACAGCCTTTCACTGAGCGGATGAACTAACAAGCATTCCATTCAAATGACTTAGTCATTACCAAAAAGTTTAAAATGAACCAATGATTAGTGAAAGGAGGATCGAAAGAACTAATACCATCCAAATACCAGTGCATTTAATGAACTAGCAAAAGGAACTGTAACCAACTCAGTAACAGCTTTTCAAAATTAGAGTTTTTAAAAAAATTAAAGCACTGCAAGTTCTCCAGAATGAGAAAGACGATCAAACCTGCCAAGATACACACCAAGTGTGAAGGGTGTAGGAAGTGGAATTAGACCTAATATTTTATATGGTCAAAACATTCGTTTCAAATTTAAAAGACAAGTTTGACTAAATTTGAAACGCATATTCTACAAAAGTCGTGCTACATAGATGGATGTGCACACATGAAAGTATGACCTGTAAGTTTATTATTTAAATTACAACTTTCAGGTCACATGATTGCTATGCACTGACAGTATTTCCATTGTAAGAAATCATCAATTTTGACGTAACGATTTTTCATTTCAAGGTTAAGCATTTTCTCAAGTCTCAAATCTCTTGAAGAAGTTCCTTCTTTTCCTCAAAATACTTCTGAAACCACTCAATATGTTCAATCTTCTGTTTAACACTGAGGTATGGGTTTTTCGAAAGCCCACAGATGACTAGTTCCATGAAGTGGCGAATAGGTCCTTGCTTGGGAAAGTCTTCGAGGTGTTTCTCTAGAAAGATATGTTCATGAAATTCAGCATCATCCTCCATCCCTAACAAAAGGGACAAAAAAAAAAGACAAAGTTGTTACCATAATATAACAGCAAACTTATCGAAGTAAAAAAGCATATACTTTGCAAAAAATCTTAAATTAGTAAAATTAACGGTTCTGTGCCTTTTAATTTTTTTGCACAGTTAAGCCAACCACACAGAAGTGGAAGAAACCACAGAATTTTAAGACATTAATTTCTCCCTCCACACAAAAGTCAGCATAGATCATACTCCCATCTACCATACTACTTCCATTTTGTGCTCTCATTTGTAAGAGTATCTAATATTTAAAATCAACTTTCCGGCTAGTAATCTCACTGAAAACCGATGCCAAGGCAGGAGCAGGGGGAATAATTTTAAAAAAAAAAACAAAAAATCAAACTTCTTCTTAGTAAAAACCTGCTTATTTAATACATGAAAATTGTTATTCATGATAGGTACCACCTTTTAGTCTAGGGACACTTTCTTGATAAACTCTTTAAGAAAACACTGACTGCCTAAATTCTGCAGAGGATTAAAGAATACAAGCTAGCCTGGAACAAATGAGTCAACCCCATAAAGTATCTAATACTGAACAGCTAACACACACTTGCGCGTTCATTCCAAGTCGTGCTTTTAACATCCTATTGCTACCAAATGGGCGCAGAAAATTGTTTTTCTAACACTTTCTGAATCTGAGTGTATGCTGATGTAAAAATATTGTGTATCTCACCAGCTGCTACTTTTAAGTTGTAACCAGCGCATTCAAAAGCATCCACAGGACCATGGGACAAGGGATTATCGTAGATCTCTAATCAAGCACAGCTCAGATCCTATGGTAAATTTTTGTTCTCTGTCCTGTGGATTTCCTTTGCTGCTGTTGATACTACGATGCCAGCACACACAAGACAGACTCAGACCACCAGTATCTACATAAAGAAAGAAGGCTGCTTTCACCGTTCCCAATTCTGAGGTAGAAAACCAAGGCAAACTGGGATTTGCAATTGAAAGATTTTTTCTTCAGTTAGGGATACATGAAAATTTTTGCTTGATCCCAATTTGCTATAGATTTGTAAATGACATTTACACCTTTAGGTAAAAATCTGTTATTAGAGAAATACATTGCATACGAACACTTCCAGATGACAAAAATGTGAAGTCTACACCATAGACAATAAGTGTACACGGATTTTTTTTATGCTAGCTAGGATATAATACATTATTTGACAACATTAAAACAGCAATATTATAATTGAAGTAATTAAGCCATGCCAGTCCTAGGCTTCCTCCTGTGTTAGAACTTCTACAGTTTCAGAAGAAACGATGCACATCTCTGGGATGGAGAAGTCTCTCAGCTTGTATTTGTTAAGTTTGCATTATTTCTTTCCTGTTCTAAAGTTTAGGTACTGCAATATCTAAAGGAGCTAGGAAATACTTCTATTTTTCCCACAGATTTTTCCCAGAAATATGTCAGTTATCAATACCAGCTATGTGCCACTTTTATCTCCCTTGTCCTTGAAAAACAAAGCACGTTTCTTTCTTCAGAAGCTCTCTTCTTTTTCCTTTATGATAAAAGGAAAAGAAAAAAAAAGATCATGCCAGCTTCAGAAGGTATATTTCTGCTGTGCTTGGAAACTTATGTCCACTTACAGAAGTACAGAGATGATCCTTTTACCATGGCACCCACGCTGACTTTCGCCAACTAAGGGAAGGTGGAATCTCACTGTACCTGGATGCTGCTGGTTGCTTTCACAAGCTAACATCCTTTCCAGACTTCCATACTTTTGCTGGTCACAAAAATCCAAGAGAACTAAACCAAGGAACCTACTACTGAAAGAACCTGAATAATGCTGACAGTAAAATTTGGCCTTCTGGATGCTCTTCTTTTGGGGATAGATATAGGGTATCAGGAGAGATTATGTCTAATTAATAATTTCACCAATTTTCATCTCTAACCCAAAAGAAATTAAACCATTTATAGTCTCACAAAAATGCAGATCAGAAGGAAATATTACATCATGTATTTTGATCTCCCATTTGTCAAAGACATGATACATGGTTTGGGGATGAAGTGTGAAGTCCGAACATTTCAGTTAGACCACATATTTCAGTCCTCAGAAAAGTAAAGTGTGCATCACAAAAAGAGACCACAATTGCCCAAAGCACCAGAGGCTGAGACCTCTGGTGGGAAGTGATTAGATGAGATATGTTCACATGACTCCCCACCCCCAGCAAGCCATAACTCCAGCTGCATGGGAAGAACAAGCCTGTCCCTCAGCCTCTCTTGCACTGTCCTCAGAAAACTAATTTGAAAGAACATGCACAGTTAAGTCTAAAGTAGAGGATTTTCTTTATCAACCTCAAAACAAGAAGTCACCCACTCTCAAAATCCTACTTCCAATCCCCTATGTACTACAAAACAGAAAGTCTGGGGAATTCCTCTAGCTAAAACACTAACCTTTCCAAGACACGTCCAACCTTGCCTTAAAGATGACATCTCAAATGCAGATGTCCATCCTTAGAGGAAGTGTTGGTGACATACTATAAAGACGACCAAGTATCCTGATCTAGTGAAACACGCCCCTGCCCATGGCAGGGGGTTTGGACTAGATGATCTTTTAAAGGCGCCTTCCAACCCAAATCATTCTGATTCTAGGATTTTTAGAATGAGATAAATCATGCTCTTACAGTAGGTTCCTAGAATACACTCAATTAGTAAAGCAAACCCGCTCTAAAATCCCACTCTACTCAGCGCTTGCCAGGCCACACCTGTAGTACTGTGTACAGTTCTGGTCCCCGCTGTACAAAAAGGCTGTGGACAGGCTGGAAAGGGTCCAGAGAAGGGCCACCAAGATGATCAAAGAACTGGGAAGCCTGATGTATGAGGATAGGCTGGGAGAGCTGGGTTTGTTCAGCCTTGAGAAAAGGAGGCTCAGAGGGGATCTCACCACCGTGTACCAGTACTTAAGGGGTAGTTACAAAGAAGATGGAGACTCCCTTTTTACACGGAGTCACATGGAAGGGACAAGGGGGAACGGACAAAAGTTGCTCTTGGGGAGATTCCGATTGGACACAAGAGGAAAATTTTTCACACTGAGGACAGTCACCCATTGGAATAATCTCCCCAGGGAAGTGGTTGACTCGGCCACGTTGGACACCTTCAAGATTCGGCTGGACAGGGTGCTGGGCCATCTTGTTTAGACTCTGCTCTTCCTAGAAAGGTTGGACTAGATGATCCCTGAGGTCCCTTCCAACCTGGGATTCTGTGTAAAATGGTTGTGTAACGTCTGCCACCTTTCTCGGTAAACTGATCTGATGCTTCTCTGCATCTTGGCAAAACAGCCAGAACAGGACTTGGTTAACACTTGTCTACAGAAGCCATATGGGGCAATTGAGGCATTAGTTTTCTGAGAGTTCCGTTAAGCCTGTCACTTCTGCCATAACACCCTCTGGCCCACCAGAAGCATTTGCTCCTCAGAATGAGGTGCTAAAGCAAAGTAGCACCATTAATCTGCACTGTCCTTTTTAACAACTGCACTCCTTAGGATTTGAGTCACTAAAGCATAAACGCACAGAAATAATTCTAAAAAGGGCCAGAAATCAATGTTATTCCCAACTTTTTACCATGGCAAGTCATGGAGCAGAACTAAAGCTACTAGAAGCAGAAGAGGCAAGCAGAAAGGAGGAGGAATGACATTACGCAAGCTATACTAATGGTTTGCTAATCTGGTAAAAATTAATCAGAGGTCAGAGAGTTGGAAAGAAAAAAGGTAGTTTTCTGCCTAACAATGACTTCAACTGCATCAGATAAGGGAAAGGACATGCAGGCAGGAGCAGACAACAGGGCAGCGGGGTCAGGAGGGGAAGACTGCTAATGGCCTCTGCAGCAAGCCAGTATGTCTAGCCACATCTTCAGATGTTCGCACCCAAGCCAGACAAGTTTTAAAAATCGTGACCTTGCGCTGAAGTCTCAAAGCACAACACAGTGCCTTGGTAAAGCACTCTAATGAGAACACCAGAGGTGCTCTGGAGCCAAGAAAAACAATTATAAGCAGTCTTCTTTCTTTTTTATATTTCATTTAAAAGTTTAAAGGCTTTCATAATGCTAAAAGTTGAGTATAGGTGCATCCTCAACAGAAAATTTAATTGCACTTATGTATTTAAAGCCACATGCTCATGGCATAAAAGAAAAATCACACATTTCTTGATACAGAACGAGCTGAGGTAATGTCCTCCTGTTGAGGGAGGTGACTTACAAAACCGCAAAATTAGCAGCAGGGCATCTTTCTTTTGCAGTATGTTGATATAACTGGAGCAAGGTTCTCAAGCTTTTACTGTGCTTTGACGTACCTGATCTTATTAACAGCCTGTGGCTGGCAGTTTGATAGGATGGAATTTACTGAGTTGATATTTCAACCTGAAAGGTGACAGATTTTGGAACACTTCACTGGAATTTTCCACATGACTAGCCTTTGTGGACAAATCAATAAAGATTCTTGTTTAAGTATATGTAAAGACTCTTTGTCCATTTGCCACCCCATCCCAGACAGCACGGTTCCGGCCGCGTTGCTGCAACAGAAAAACCATTGGCCGCCAAAGACGCCTGGTCCACTTACGGCCCCAGACAGCAGGGTTCCAGCCACATTACAACAACAGAAAAGCCATTGGCCACAGTGGTTTTAAGCTTGCAAAAACATGACTAGAGGATACTTGGATTTCTACATGATGGAACAGATCAATTCTGGGAGCAGTGATTAAATTCTGTGAAGAAACTGCCAAAATAGGATGAGAATAAACATTAAGAAACAATGAACCACATTAAGCAATTTGCAATTCAGTATAGGACAGATTTTCAAAGACTCCCAGCTTCAGATACTAACCTGTTTTGCTTTCAGTGACTGAATCATTCTAAAGTAGTTCTGTTTGATGTCTTTAAAGTCTTTTAAAAAAAGAAAGACCCACAGCCAAGCTCTCCCTGAAGTTATGAAGTCCCCTTTCCTAAAGTGTACACTTGCTTTGTGCAGTTGTTCTTCCCTTCTTTAACATTCGTTTTCCCTCTCTGCTGGCTTAACTTCACACAGACCTTTTTTTTTTTAAATGGTAATAAAAATTAAATACCATGCACAAAGATGTCTAGTTAAGATAGATGCCCAGAGTGAGTGAATATTGGGACTGTTTATTCTTATGAAACAGACAGAACAAAGGGAGCAAACAACTGTTTAACACTCAGCCTGCACAGATAGCTGACTAGGATCTGGCTAGCCACTTGGTCTGAGAGCCGCACCAAAGAACAGAATCAGCATTATAAAACACACACAGCAGTTTTAAGATTCCCTATCCTCTGCTAGAAGCTTCTTTAAAGAAGTTGTATAGTAAAAGGTATTACGTAACAGGCTTGAATGGCCTTTTGGTGTTGAAAGCATCAGAGCTGAGGGAGGGAGTTCTCCCTTTTCTGGCAGCAGCCAGTCCTCAGATCATCCAAACCACCTGCAAAACTTCACCTGAAGGGTGCCAGAATTAGTTCATCTGAAGCATCTCTGATTTGGGACAGTTGGAAAGTTATATTTGTTTACTATCAAATGCATGACTGATAGCTGAAACACTATGTTAAAACAATCACAGGGCATAGCATGCTCTAATTCTCAAAAAAGAGAAATACAGACAGATAATAAAAGTTAACAGTGCACGCACCAGCTTCATTGTCAATTGGGAACTCCCACAGTATTCCTTCTTTTGTCCACTGGATCATCTCCTCAAAACCATTTCGGGGAGGCTGTGCAGTTATTGCTCCAATCTCCTTCGCAAATTCCAGATCCCAAATTGTTGGTGAAGATACTGAAGAAGAAATTTTGTAAAGATCTGTCAGCATGCCAAAGACTCATCACCAGTTAAAAGAAGGTCCTTTAACATGAACCTTTACAGAGGTTAATACTTTCAGCTGTGCAGATTTTTCTAGCTTAGATGCCAGCATCACCTTTCTCAAGTAAGAATCCTCTGTTGAAATGAAAGTCCATTAAATTCTCGAATGTCTGGTAAAAATGTACTCTGAATCCCTAGGGGACAATTTATTTTTAAGCCTTTCACACAGCAGGAATTCAATTTTTCCACAATTTTTTCTTCCTTTTTGTCTTTCACAAATTGTTCGTACGACAAACTCTGAACTTGACTGGTGTACTCTGCTAAAGGAATCTTGCTTACTACAGGAGTTTTCAGCTACTTCACAACTATACTCTCCTTCAGGGAGAAAACTCGATATACAAACAATGGCAATTCCTTCCCCAACACTCGTAAGTGCCCCAGGTTTTGTCTCCTGAGCTTGAGAAACCCTGGTTTCCTATTCTTCTCCCAAAGTCAAATAGTCCCTTTAGGGAAGCATCTTTCCTGATGCACCTTTTTTTTTTTGGTAAATCAAAAAGGCTACTCATATGGCAGCAGAGTTACTCTTAAGGAGTTCCTGCCCCTCCACCCAGGAGGACTGGTCATGAGCCCAGATTGAACCGCATTACTGAAGTGAAGGAAACAAGCTGTTACCACAGGACAGGGAGGAACTGCTGGGAGTGCCTTGGGCTGCTGTCTCATGAGCTGGCCTAAGTCACACTCTCCTTTGTTTTCTTCTCTCCCCATTATCAAATCACCCTAAGCTCCTAGGAACAGAGATCTTGATGTGATTTCAAATGTTACAGTCCATTTGAAGTGGATCATGACCAATCAGCTATTATTTTACTACTCATAAGTATTTGAAACTAAGATATAATTTCATCTTTGGCTCAGTGGCTTACAACTCAACTGGATTTTAAAAAAAAAATCTCCCTGCTCCTTTAAGAAAACACAAAATGAAAGGGCAAACAGTATTTTTACGTACTGAAAAGTGTTTTCATTTTTTGTGTTAAATCAGAAGATACTTCTGCAACTTATTTCTTACTTAGCAGGGAAATTTCCAGAACTACATTCCCTAGCTGCCTACTTTGATTGGAGGACTGGAGGCAAGAATAAAATACAGATAAAAGACAACATGAGAAACCATACCAGAATGAAATTATTGTCCACATCTTAAAGAATACCTTCTAATAATGCACTACTAATGCATCTTCTAACAGGAGAGAGCAGAAACTAATTTTTTCAAGCTTGCAGTAAAGGTGATAAACATTATATCTGTACCTCTGTAAAACACACAAAAAAATACTAATATTTTATATTAACAGTTACTGATATTTTAAGTTGTTATTAATAATTTTTTCAGGATGTCCATTTACTTTCCAGATAACATTCAGGTTTTCAAAATAAATACTCAATACATTATCACAGAACTTACTTTCCTGTCATGTATAAACAATATTTTAACTCATTATCTCCACTAATATGAGCCAAGACAGTGAAAGCAAATGAATCAAGGTATCAAGTATCATACTGGTATTTCCCAACATAATGCAAAAAAACTTTCTGTCACCAGGCTTAGTCAGTAAGCCAAGTAATAAGCATCCTGGCTTAGAATGTATTGTAGATTTCCTGAAGACTACCTGGAATCAAACAAGGAACCACCACATAAAAAGCTGAAAGAAGCTTCCTTCTTAATACCTAATTACAAATCCAGTATAGTCCACTTCCTCTCTTACACAATTTGTACACATTCTAGTTTTGTATTAAAAAGTGTACCTCAGTTTATCTAAGGTGACTACTACATGCTCTTGCATCTACATTGTGCTCATGCAAAAAAGAAAGGTTAAATTCTCACCATTTTATCTGAGTAAATCTGATTCAACACAAGCACCAGTTACCTGAACATCACATTTGTCAAGACCACTAAAAACAAATGCTGCATCATTCCTTGTTTTTTATATGTAAAATGGACTGATTTTAAGGAAATTGACAGTCTTGAAGGCCAGCAAATTTAATTCCATTCTAATAAGCAACTTTCATAGTCCACCACACAGGTGGGTGCATTCAGAAAGCTCACAGCTGCTTGAAAATATGCAAATAGCACTACCTGACATTTTACTAAATAAATTAAGTAAACAAATTATTTTCTCCCTGCAGTTTCAAGTGTAAAAAAGAAAAAAAGAGAGAAAACAGCTAGAATATGGCAAAAACTAACAGTCCTACTCTTGAAACAGAAACAAATGTGTATCAGGGAGGAATACTATTTCTTCTGCAGCTGGTGACTTTACATATAGTTCTAAGTCGCTACACTGGAATAAAGTTTTGCTTCTAAAAGGCCTCAGAATAGCTATGGGAAATCAGCCTATTAAAGATCAGTGCTAACAATGCACATTTCATTGTTCGGAAATAAATGTGACGGAGGGAGTTCTTTACATGACTTACCCATATTCACACCCTTAGCCAAAACCCAGTCTGTAGTAAACCTAAGTCTTCACACGTGAAAGCCATCCCCCTTACGCAGCACAAAGACTGTTCCCACAGAGCTCTGCCTTCAGTGAATATGATGGTGGGTCACACATGTTTTGCCTTTTTTTTTGTTTTCATCTTCAATGAGTTTTGGCATTTATAGTTGCTGAATAAGGACTTGGCTGGATGGTCACATCCAGAGAAGAGCAGTCAACAGCTCAATATCTGGATGGAGACAAGTGGTGTCCCTCAGGGTTCCATACTGGGACCAGTGCTGTTTAGCATCTTCACCAACAACACAGACAGTGGGATCAAGTGCACCCTGAGAAAATCTGCAGATGACACCAAGCTGAAGGATTGGGGTGACACGCCTGAGGGACAGGATGTCATTCAGAGGGACCTGGACAAGATCAAGAAGTGGGCCCATCTGAAGTTCAGGAAGTTCAACAAGGCCAAGTGCAAGGTCCTGTACCTGGGTCAGGGAAATCCCCAATATCAACACAGGCTGAGGGATGAAGCGATTGAGAGCAGCCCGGCCAACAAGGACTTGGGGGCACCGGTGGATGAACAGCTGGATGTGAGCTGACAACGTGCACCCACAGCCCAGAAGGCCAACCGTGTCCTGGTTCTGTATCCAAAGCACCGTGGGCAGCAGGTCAAGGGAGGTCATTCTGCCCCTCTGCTCTCCTGAAGCCCCACCTGGAGCACCGTGTCCGGCTCTGGAGCCCTTGGCCCAAGACACACATGGACCTGTTCAAGCAGGTCCCGAGGAGGGCCACAAAAGTGAACAGAGGGCTGGAGCACCTCTCCTATGAAGAGGACAGGCTGAGAGAGTTGGGGTTGTTCAGCCTCAAGAAGAGAAGGCTCCGGGCAGACCTTACTGCAGCCTTTCAATACTTAAAAGGCGCTTGTAAAAAAGATGAGGACAGACTTTTTAGTAGGCCTGCTGCAATAGGACAAGGGGTAATTGTTTTAAACTAAAAGAAGATAGATTCAGACTAAATCTGAAGAAGAAATGTTTTACAGGGAGGGTGGTGAAACACTGGCACAGGTTGTCCAGAGAGGTGGTAGATGCCCCATCCCTGGAAACATTCAAGGTCAGGCTGGACGGGGCTCTGAGCAACCTGACCTAGCTGAAGATGTCCCTGCTCATTGCAGGGGGTTTGGACCAGATGACCTGTAAAGCTTCTTCCAACCCAGACCATTCTATGATTCAAAACATACATGAAGAGCTTTACTGTAGACAAAGCAAGGTGTCATTTATCAGCCACTTACAGGATCTTTCAAGCTACACATACAAACTAAACAAGGGAAGGCCACGAAGCAATCAAATGCATTGTCTTGGTTTTCTTCTACCCTGCTTATGCTCAGACACCTGTAGAGCACGCTTGTTTCCCTGGGATCACAGCCTTGTGCATCTTGGCCATAAAACGAATGCAGCAAGCTTGCAACTTGACCAAATAAGCTATCAGCGCCAACATACCCACTCTCCAGGCTGGTTTCACACTCACAGATGAAAGACTAACCTTACTGACAAAAAGCCAGTTTTACCCTTCAAGTTCAGTAACAGAATGTCCTGATTAGCGCAGAAAACATTAATCTATAGCACTGCATACAAGTTATGCTTACTGAAATCAGTTACATTATTCTTTTTAATAGGTCTGAAAGCAGGAAGTTAACAGGTCATAAGTCTCCTTCACAACAGTGAATCTCTTGATATTCTAAAAATTCAGAACTTGGCTTCACTGGGTTTTTGGTTATTGAATTTCCACTAACCTGTTTGCAGTGCATTTTTTGTTTCTGTAGAAGCTTTGGTGAATATATTAAGCCTCCTTCCTACTTTGAGACTTCTATAAACAAAAAAGAAAAACGATATTTAGTATTTCACAACACTTCCCAACACTGCCAGATAACAAATTTAAAAGCACAAAATATTCTCATGAACTAACAGATCTCTGGAGAAAAAAAAAAAAAAAAAAGGAGAGATAGTGACTCTCACAAAATCCTCAGGCTTTTTACCAGAGAAAGTGTTTATGACTTTATTATTCATCTGTAACAGAGCTTCCCAAAACATTTCCCTGTGAAAGAATGAGCATAAATCAAACATTATATTTGCAGTCATTTTTTTACTGAAATATTTAGGAATCTGAACAAAGCTAAACAGTATCAAACCACAGTACTCAAGCCATTTTACAAAGTTGCAACTAAAAAGTGAATCTGGTGATTTGAGTTTTTCCCTTGTAAAAAATATTGCACAATTCAGGAAGAGAAAAGGCAACAGCTAAATCAAACAATTACTGCTTTATGACATAAATAGCCTTTCTGGAAGATTACACAGCCACCTTCTCTGCCATATGGCAAATACTCAAAGTGTATCTGTATGATATATTTTAAATAATCACCCTGATGCTCTCTCTTCTGAATATAAAAATATTTCACCCTGGCCATCTAGTTTTAATCATACTGATCTTTAGCATAAGCCTAAAAACATTTTTAAAAATCCAAGAGTTCAACAAGTAATGAAAATAAATATTCTTATAAATGAAAACAAAGAAAAACCTATGCCTTTACTGTAGAACAGACTCAACTTTAGAACAAATAATTCTTTTAATCATACAATCTTCTAGGTTTCCACTGAAATTCTAATATTTTCTACTTTATGTTAATAGTATTCTCTGTTACTCTGGCAATACTTGCCCTTCCTAACCTTAAAATTTCACCTCTCTGGATTTACTGCAGGTTTCTGATGGCCACAACTACTTCTGCAAACCTGCTCTTGTCATATTACATTTTACTGATGTAACTACCCTGGATCTATTTCAGCACAGAGCATTCTAATTACAGAGCCTTAAAAGAATGTTGATTTAGGATTATATTTTCCTATCTGTGTGTAACTCCCAGTAACACTGGCCAAAGATACAAGCAAGACTTGGAAGAACATTTATTTTAAAATGCCTACTTCAGATTACTATAAAGCAACATCATTCATTTCACTGAAATCTACTAACTCAATTTAAACCTAGATATTCTTCCTAACCCATTCTTTTCATGTTATCAATAGATAAGCATACCCGTCAGGGATGCAGGAGGAAACTTAGACTGAAACTGGAGACAGTTTGTTCATTAAAGGGATTTTAAAAACTATTTTAAAGGTACTGTTCCTGAAGTTATATACCAAGTACACTTTCATCACACAAAAGAAGGCGAGACAGCTTCTCAGATACAACAACTTATTAAATGTCCTCAAACGTAACTGAAATTCACTTTACTTTGCAGTATGTTAATAAAAGTTTAGCAAAGATGTAAAATAATATACACTGTACAAGCACATAACACATCAGGTTTTGAGTTTATACTTCTATCGTATTACTTCTTTTCTTTCAAACTTCGAAAACCTTTTAATCCAGCACCTTAAATACAGTATTTCTCATAGTCAGTCAAGGATCATAGCCTAATACCGAGTTACTTTCATGCGATTACCAACTCTCTCTGATAATCATCTCCAGATTAAAAATATCTATAGAGCTACTGAGCAACTGATAATGAAGTCAGTTCCCTTGCTCCTCAAAGCAACAGTTTATAGCTGTATGAAAAACCCAGGACAGAAATATCTAAGTCAGGAGGGCCTGGTCTACAACCTTGTTCCACTTCTTCCTTTTAACCTCCATTACAAGAAGTCCTTCTTGCACTTTCTACAAGCTTCACGCCAGGAAAAGAGAACACTGCTGGCTGGCCTTGTAATATTGAAGAGGCCCAAGAGATACTTCCATAACACACCTTAACAGTTTGGTAGTTCCAGAACAAGGAAGTTACTCAGAAACATTTCAGGCAGCAGGCTACGTGCTTCTCATGACTGGCAATAGCCACTTCTTCGAGGTTTCTGCATGATCTACACGGCTCAATGCATATGTTACAATCCATTCCTTATGGGAAGCCACAACTCTCTGTTTATGATATACTGAAATAGATGTCTTGGATAAAAAGGGCAGAATATTGTACCCGTAAATTTAATCTTTTTTTTCCTTAGTTATCCAAATTCTGCCTTCAGCATTATCTATCTAAACACAAATGAATCCCTCAACTTCCAGCTGCTAACCCCAGGAAAAGGGGATTCATTTCCACATTGAATTAATGATTAGAGCAGTTAATCTTACAAAAAACTGAACTGCTAGAGAAAAGAATGTACTGGGAAGGAATGAGATCATGAGCTGCCAAGGGAAAATCAAAAGACCACAGGCAGGAAAGCATAGCTTACAGAAGTTAAGAAAAAAAAATTAAGAGTACTCCTTAGTTCATTAAGAAATAGACTGGCCACATAACCAGCGGCAAGATAAATTTAAGGAGTACCCTGAAATCATCATGTGAATTATTATAATTGTCTATGAAATGAACTTAATATCACAGACAATAGAGAAATCAATTACAGAATGACTTATCAGTTGCAACAAAGTGGTAAAAAAAGTAAAACTTTAAAACCTCTTTAAAACCCTAACAGAATTGATGAAGCTTTTCTAAACATAGAACATTTATCAAAGTTTTTCTGTAGATGAAAGTAAGCCCTCAAAGCTTCCATTTCCCAAAAAGTTAAGAAAGTTATATAAATTGTATTATGTGTGAGAATAATTTAAACTGGTTAAAACAAACGCAATTACATTTCAGCACCAAGTATTTTTAATTATCTAAAATTTACTATTAAGAAGTACACATTATTTGATTAGCTGGTTAACATTAACTAATGTGTTCTCAAAGAAGTTTATTTCAATGCTAACAGCCCTCTTTTGAAAAACAAGTAATTTTTTTAAGCTCTGAAGTATCATAGTAACCTGAATATGTACAACTAGATCTAAAATATAATCCATTAGTAATGTTTTGCACACTCCTTCTATTGGAAAGGAACACAACAAAAATACCTTCTGGAGTGAAAAGACTGAGATGACAATCTTTCAGACTTGATTCTTTGACCATCCTCATCCCAATCCAAGAAAATGCGACTGGATATCCTCACACCATTCTGAGCTGGGGACTGCCTTTTAACTGCCATTTCTGAGATAACGTTGCTGAAATTAAAAACATGAATGTAAAAACTCAACAAATCAACAAAGCAAGGAAGTCTGTCACGTGCATTAACCAGAAACTCTACTCTCAATTGTTTTCATAAGCCTCTAAGACGGAATTATCCATTCCTCACAAAATACACCCATTTTTAAGTCATCAAACAGTCAAGTCTTACTTTTTAAACCCTCAGTTATTACATTCTGTATAGATTAAATGAAAAGTGCTACTTCAGCCTACTAAACCTACAGTGAATGCTTTCTTTGAAATTATTTAGTTTCCAACTAAAAGAAAAACTTCACGTATCTGCATACCAATATTCACAGAGTATGCTAGGTATGCTTTGCTTAGGTAAATGAGGAATTTCTCTGGATACAAGGAATACGCTGAAATAGGGAGGCAAAAATCACCATTTTTTTTGGACAGGAAACAACACTGCCCAGGGACAGAGCTGTGCTGCTGCAGACCAAAAGGAAGCTTGCCTTCACACATCAGCTGACATGGGTCAATCATGCCACCATAATAAGTAGGTCACCCTTCCTGATCCACTGCAATCTGTTGCATTGCATAATCATATTACAGCATTAACAGACCACATCTTCCTTCATAATTCTGTAGTCAAAATCATATGTGAAAAACAAACGCTCTCATCTTTTCTGGTGCAATCTGCAGCTCATTCTGTACACAAAACATACCACCTTTCTGCCTCCACCGATTAGTCCCCTTAACTGGTAAGTCTGTTGGTTGGTAAAGACCAAGCCGATAACTCTTCTTCACAGCTATCCTCTCCTCCCAACCACTTCCAGTAACATGCAGTCATCCAAAATTGCAGTGCTCAAGTTTTAAGAGAAAAATATGGTCTCAAAAAAACCAAAAACAGGCCAAGTCAAAAATACTACATATCCATTTTATGAAAATCTGACTGAAGTTCAGACTATGTTTTCGGTAGGTTAAGTCAAAAGAGATTTTATTAAGAAGAAAGAAATACTTGTGGAAAATTTTAAAAGCTAATTGCCACAGCAACAGTAGGATTTTCTCTTCAGTCTTAGATGTGGTTTCGAATGGCAGAACAAGAACAGCATAGTGCTTCAAGTACCTACTCTGAAAGAAAAGCATCTGAAAACAAGTTTTAAATTATTTCATTTTAATCTTAACAAAAAAACAATCTCAGGTTAGTTGTGTATCTCACACTAGAAGTTACTCTATGAAGTGCCTACTGGCATTAGTGAGCTGGTGTTGGGCCGGAGGCTTGACACACTTCTGAGGGTCAAGGGGACGTAATTCCTAAGGCCAGTCACACACAGCCCAGCCCAACTGCTTGGCTTGGCTGTGACCTACAAGGCTGCAGTGTTCCCATGCTACAGGGGGATCAGGCTTCCACAGCGAAGCTCTTCTCACAGCTGACCTTGATTTATTTGTAGTTTTGCACAGTAGGTCTGGACAGACTGCTACCAAGCTATCAGAACATGCAGTCAATGGTATCGTATTCTCACTGCAAAGTCCTAATATCACCCCATCATTGGTATAGGAACATTTCTGGCAGCAGCATTCATCACTCCATCATTAAAAGTGCCCCTTTATTAACTAATAATAAAACTAAAAAGATGTTTTTAATGTCCTTTGTAATGAAAACCATCAGATTGCAAATTCATACTCCAACCCCAGTGTACCTACAGTGGTTAGATATTATATGATATTACCTCATGTCACAACATGAGGTTAAAAATAACCTCCTAGATACTTCTGCCTTCCAGAGATGGGAAGAGGTAGAGCTTTTGTAACAAGTCCAGATTCTCTCTCCTTCCTGATCAACAATCAATAGTTATAACACCAAAAATGGAGACCCAAGGAGGTTTGGATATACTTTAGCCTAAGCTCTGAATTACTTTACTTCTTTACCCAAAACAGGAGCTGAAATTTCAACTTGCAGTGCCACTGATTCTATTTTGGTACAGCACTGTTGTAATTTCCATTGAGTGAAACTTCATCCCACATTGAGAAAAATAAATTCCTGTATTGTTAATATTTTCCCTTCCTAGCGAACACGCTGTCCTCACGCTGTCTACAAAACAAGGAAACAAGGGGATGAGACAACTGCGTACAACAGTGACCTCTGGAGGCCATGACACAATCCTGAAAAAAAAAATTTCTTATGAACCAAAAGATCCAGACATCGTACAATTTACTTCACACTGTCATAAATCTTGGTAGTAGTATCACAGTTTTTTGCAGATGAGCATTATATGGCTCTACAGCTTGTGAAGGTATGTCTTCTTTAAATAGTTATAAATCACAGAGGAATATATATTGGCTTTTTAAATGTACCGGTATATCGAATGCAAAACCTTTACTGAAAAAAATGAAAAGTTAAACTACACATATTCTCTTGTTATCAAATAAAAATCAACACAAAATAAAGATGTATGGATAAAAGTAATTGCTTTCTAATATATTAAAACCATTTTATTGCCTTCTGTTGTACTTTTTAAAATCAAGTTTTAAGACTGTTCAGAAAGCCCACAGTACCAAATTCATCTCAGAGCCTAACTGTGAAAGGTTACTACTAACCACGTTTCCAGTCATGAAAATCAGCAGGAGTTGGTCTTTCTAGAAAACTCATCCATTGACAGAATTTCAAGTTGTTACCTAACTATTAAGGAAGAAAATAGAACTTCTACTGTTTAATATATTCATCAATGACAGGGACAGTGGGATCAAGTGCACCCTGAGAAAATCTGCAGATGACACCAAGCTGAAGGATTGGGGTGACACGCCTGAGGGACAGGATGTCATTCAGAGGGACCTGGACAAGGTCAAGAAGTGGGCCCATCTGAAGTTCAGGAGGTTCAACATGGCCAAGTGCAAGGTCCTGCGCCTGGGTCAGGGAAATCCCCAATATCAACACAGGCTGAGGGATGAAGCGATTGAGAGCAGCCCTGCCAACAAGGACTTGGGGGCACCGGTGGATGAACAGCTGGATGTGAGCTGACAACGTGCACCCACAGCCCAGAAGGCCAACCGTGTCCTGGTTCTGTATCCAAAGCACCGTGGGCAGCAGGTCAAGGGAGGTCATTCTGCCCCTCTGCTCTCCTGAAGCCCCACCTGGAGCACCGTGTCCGGCTCTGGAGCCCTTGGCCCAAGACACACATGGACCTGTTCAAGCAGGTCCCGAGGAGGGCCACAAAAGTGAACAGAGGGCTGGAGCACCTCTCCTATGAAGAGGACAGGCTGAGAGAGTTGGGGTTGTTCAGCCTCAAGAAGAGAAGGCTCCGGGCAGACCTTACTGCAGCCTTTCAATACTTAAAAGGCGCTTGTAAAAAAGATGAGGACAGACTTTTTAGTAGGCCTGCTGCAATAGGACAAGGGGTAATTGTTTTAAACTAAAAGAAGATAGATTCAGACTAAATCTGAAGAAGAAATGTTTTACAGGGAGGGTGGTGAAACACTGGCACAGGTTGTCCAGAGAGGTGGTAGATGCCCCATCCCTGGAAACATTCAAGGTCAGGCTGGACGGGGCTCTGAGCAACCTGACCTAGCTGAAGATGTCCCTGCTCATTGCAGGGGGTTTGGACTAGATGACCTGTAAAGCTCCTTCCAACCCAAACCATTCTATTATTCTTTTCAGCATAAAATAAAAAATATTTTACATTCCCAGGTAAAAGCAAGCTAGTTCACAAAGCTGCCTCAGGGAATAGAATGTGCCAATTCAAATCACAGCAAGCCAGCTGTGCCATTCCTAGCGAACCAAAAAGGCTGGTTTTGGTTGAGGAAAATGCATTTTTCTAACCATAGTGATTCATCTACAAGCCTGTTATAAAATATTTTAATAGCACATCTTAACCTATCGACCAATTACACAGAGGCACTATATAGTAGCAGGGACTTCAGCTTTTAAATTTCTGAAGAATTTAAACTTTCTTTCTGCATTAAAAAAAAACCTTTTTGCTTATACTACAACTTCCTTAGATGCTTTCTTCTTCCACAGCAGCCACAGCTGTGGAAGTGCTTCACGGAAAGTGAGTAAAGCGAGGCTTTGTTGCCTGTAGGCAGACCAACTACATTTAGAGAAGAATACATATACCTTAAGGAACAGATGCAGGCCCATATGAGGTTAGCCACTGCATGTATTAGCTTGTTCAGTATCAGTATGGTCCTCCAACATCTTACCAGGAACTGAAGTAGGTTCCAATTACATTCAAGTTGGCCACCCACAGCTAATGCCATTATTAAGACATTTGTGTGCTCCACTCTTCCGAAAACCTCACTGACAGATGGAACAACCTCACTGATATTTAATAGTTTATTAAACTTATTCTTTATATAAAATATTCCTTATTTATTCTCCTTACATTAATAAGCGTCTCTTAGGTTTTTGGTAATACTGCACACAAAAACAAGAAAATGCAGAAACACATTGATTTTACATAAAACAGCCAGACCTCTAACCTTTAAAGCTATTTGTTTTAGCTCCAAAGGCCTATGGAGAGATAAGCTTCTGTCAAGTTCTCAAGATCTCGTATATTCAGGCTGAGATGACATTATGAAAACAGAGCGCACACACAGCCTTTGGAGATGCTTGCATGTATACCTAAATCCTCACAGGTTTGGAGAGAATTTCATTCTGCCCTCCACAATGATCATTAGCACTCTTGGTAGAGAGAATCATGAATACAGCCTAAAAGGGAAACTTGCAGTTTCTCCCTTTTCCCCTCACAATCTCCAAAGAACATGCATTTTGTTTACATAGTTATTCACTGAGCATCTATTTGCCACCATCTAAGTCAGTCTATTTGTAAGCATCTGTCAGTCTTCCTTGGTTTTCACTCACAAAGGGCAGACATCAGCCACAAACATCATTAGTTTGTTGGCTGCTCTGTTCGCAGTTCATTGATAAACATACATAGCAGATCCAGAGCAACCTACAAATTCATGGGTCAAACTTCAATCCTAGTTTGGGGCAAATTCCTTTTCACAGAATAAATTGAAACTAAGATGAGAAGCAGCTTGCAGTTCACACCGCAAGCAGCCATAACTAAAGGTTTCACATTCCCATTTTGCTGAAGATTCAGTTTTCTGTTTAGTTCAGCACCTCAGCTGGATTTAATGCCTTATTTTCTGAGTAGTTATCTGAATGCTAGCTTAAAAAAAAAAGAATGAAAAAATCTGGTTTTAGCCATCATCCAAAAGAGCAGTATGCACAACTGTTTCAGTTTCCAAACAAATGTTTCTCATCTATTTGTAAGACACACTGGAAATGGAGTTAAGCCAAGAGATGAGCTTCTTGGGTTGACTGGAAAGTTTTGAAAAGAAGGGTGGGGCTATAAATAGAGCTGCTGTAGTTCAGTTCTGCAGAGCTGTCATGAAAATCCACCAGTCCAGACAGAACGTCTGAAACATTTACAAATCCATCCATTGTGTGAGAATTTCAGAAGCATGGAAAAAAAAAAAAAAAAAAGAAAAAAACAACCCAAACCTGTTATTTTGCTAGCCTGTCCAAGAAAATAACGATCCTGGGCAGGAAAACAATTCCATTTCTGCAAAACCATTTTAGAACAAGGAGGGAGTGTGGTATAACCAGACCACTGACGTTCCCATTATTCTTTAATTCCAAGTATAACCTATCCAAGTGTATCTCTTAGGGCTACCTTTCCAACACAGAACCCAGTCACCTTCAAGATGACATTGCAAAATCAGAACTTCAAACGTTACCGAGAATAACATTCGATATACAGACCGTAGATTAATAGTTCCCCCTTTTTTCTGTTTATCTGTGGTTTCTTCATGTTGTCTTAGTTGTGCAAGTAGCTCTGATTGCGTCTGTTTCTTGTTGTGTGGTAGGGAAGATGCGACTGCAGAAGCAGCTGCCACCAGTTCTGGATTTAAAGGCCTGCCGCTGTAAGAGACACAACAGATATGGAAATATGAAAAAATAAAAGCCTGAATATATTTAAGTTATCATTCCTGCACTATCATTTTAAGTCTTAATTACTCAGAAGTTACAGTTACACGTTATCCCAAGTTGGGGTGCAGGTGGCCAGAGGGAAGGCTAGGTTTGCCCTATGTTGCACTAATCATCAGCTGTTAAACTACACTGACAAGGTGTTATACTCAAGTGGCGAAAGACCACAGGCAGCACAGACCTGCAAGATTATAAACGCGACGTGGTGGTGAGCCACCCGTGAGTCTCAACAATCATGATGCCATTCTTAATTTTGGGTTTTGCTTTTTTCTTTACCTTTTTCCTCAGATTTACTGTATTTTATCTGAACACTATTTCCCCCCTCCCATTAAAATAACTTCCCACAGGCAGCTGCTAGTGCTACCTTTCAAGAGTCTCAGTGCAGAAAAAGGTAACACATTGTAGAAAGCACACCACATCTTTTATCCAGATTCTCCCGTGACTTACTGCAATCTGCGTCTACACTACATTCCCTTAGAGACTCCTTTCATTACTAGGCAATGGAATTTGATGCTTTATTTTGTCCTCAGTAACATAAAAATAAAAAATTTGAAAAAAAGAAGAAAACAGGCTAAGAAAAGTTTGTTATACTTTACCGCTGGGTGCCTTCTGTAGTCTGCTGAAGCATGCTGCCTTCACTGTCTGGGCCTTCCAGCTTGTTTGTGGCTTGCATTTTGATCTCACGGGTTTTTAATTGTTGGAGTTTCTTCCTGTAGCTGACTTCTACTTTCATATTACCAATAAGTTCTAACAACTTCTGCTTTGGTGTTTCTGCTGTACCCTCCTGACTCTTCGACTCCACGTCAGTGGCACTGCCTTTGGAAGCAGTGGATTCATCTTTCTCAGCAGAAAACACGCTGCTTGTGCTGAAGGGTTTCTGTATTTTGCTAGATGATAGACAAAGTTTAAAAAAAAAATAATAAGTGCATAAACAAACAGAAGTTATAAATAGGCTGAATTTTGTAAGCCTACCAAAAAAAAAAAAACCCCATCAGTTATAACTGTCTAGGCCTAACTGCATGCAAACGGAGTATGTTATGTACCTGTCAAACGTACCTTTTGACTTTTGAGAAGGGCTAGGGCACTATTAAAAACTTTTGATTATTTATGGTTTCTTCATCACAAAAATCACGTAAAGAACTTTATTTCCTCCACAACTAAATTGTTTTTAATCTAGGAGCTTAAAACTTCTAAGGTATCCCTGCACTAGGTAGCAGGCTGAGAGTTTGAATCTACTGGTGCACAGATACTTAAATTTATTAGTACTATATAAAACTCACTGTAACTCTAAAATGAGGCAACAAAGAGATCCCTCCTGGCTGCCTGGAAAAAGATTGTACACAAGCATTTAGCTTCACATTGTTTTACGCTTGTAGCACTACTATGGATCACTTTCCCCTAACCTGTGTCCTGCAATACAGCAGCCAAGCATTTGTGCAGCCTTATGAGGAAACGGATCCTGCTGCAAGATAACCCAGTAACAAAAAAAAAAAGTTACTTTGGTTATTTTTCCATCTGGAACAGCTCCTCTACCTAGTGTACCACATCACTGCAAAGAAGCTAAAACCAGCATGGTGCAGACGAGGATGTGAGGCCGGGGACAGCATGGAGCTGCTCAGGATATTGCTGCAACACAGCCACAACAGCATTCTCTGGAAAAAACTATAATAAAATTCAAAGAACTGCCTCTTTAATGTTCTAAAATGAAATGCTTGAATCTCTAAATTCACAACTACTTTTTTGTTTGAAAACCACCTTCAAATTACGAAAATAAAGAAAAAAGCTTACAATCAGATGTTTATTTTAGTTCAAAATATAACACTCCAATAGATCTGAAAGAATTTTGAAATACTTTCCCCCTTCACACACACCTCTCTCTGGCAAAAAAAGAAAAATCTGCTGGTATCAGCAGGCACCGCATTATTACTTCAGTCACCCTGCACTTAATAAATTGTCAGCATTAAACCCTAAATTTCAATGTTGAAAAGCAACAGGAAAATTTAAGGAAAGCTTCAGAACCACATTACTGAGAAGACAGTAGGAGTCCTGCTGTTTCACACAGAGCTGTTCTCCACAGATCTTTTTCAAACACGTTCTTCATTAATTCAGACTGCATGCTCCTTAAAGCTACTTATCCATTCAGAGATCTTTGCACACAGCGTCAGAAAAACACAGCAAGACTGCAAGCCTTAAAGGCAGTAGTACATTGCCGTTTGTATTCCTGTATCTCACCCACCCCAGGTTTATCTTCTGCTCGGAAGTCTACCCTTAGAAAGCAAACACAGCTACAAAAGAAACTAAGCTGCTTTATAAATGAGACCATCACAATATCAGAACTTGTTCAAAACCATTGAGGAGCTTTGGAATGAAAAAAAAAAAAACGCTCCACTGACTTTTCATTAATAGGAGATAAAATCTTTTAATAAAAATAACAATGAACTTGCAAATACTACTTTCAGCCAGCGCTTTGGGCATGTACCTCTGCCAACAGCCAGCACTGCCTTGCTGATATGACGAGCATATCGCATGTTATTGTGCTCATATCACATGATAGATCACAGATAGATCACAGACAGATCGCTATATAATTACGCTCAGGTCACCTACACGTACCGCCCACACAAAGATGAGAAGGACACCAGGAAAGCGACACGAGAAACACCACCCAAACCACCCGCCTCTACCTGCCTCCGCTTCCCCAGTGGCTTCTGCCCACTGGTGCCAGCAGCACAGAGAGCACCGGCGGGACAGACGGACTCGGCCACGGCCCCGGCCCCGGCCCTGGTTGCGGGGGTTAAACCCCGAGTCACCGGGGAACAAGGCAGTTGAAGCCAGGCCGGCCGCACCACCCACCCGCCATGGTCACGGGAGAAAATGGCTAAAACACGAGACCCCCTTCGGCCCCCCCCACCCATTTAACGCAAAGGCGAAGAGCGACAACCTGCTCCCGGGGCACAGGCCGCGGCAAGGCAACCCCCGCCCGCGGCGGAGGCTGGCGGCGCTCCCCGGGGAGCGAGGCGGCCCCCGTCCCTCAAAAGGCCTCAACCCCTCCATGGCACCCACCCCGCCGCCGGGCGCCCCCACCCCCAGATGAAGGATTTACGGGAGGCGCCGGTACCTGCGAGGCCTCCCCTCCGGCCGCTCTGCCCCTGCCGCCTCCCGGCCACTGGCCGGCCCGGCGAGGCGCCGCACGGCGAGGCGCCAAGAGCCCCCGGCCGCGCCGCCGCGGAGGCAGCTCCACATGGTGCCCGCGGCGCGACCGCCCGCCCCGGTCCGTCCCTCTGCGCGGGCCGTCCCCGACCGCAGCTGCCGACTGGGAACAGGAGCTGCGCCGAGCGTTCCGCGCACCGGCGTTCCGGCTGGCAGCGGGGTGCCACAACCTCCCCAAATCATCCTCCGCCAAAACCACCCCAGTCACAGGCAGTTTCTTACGGGTTTTCACTTAGTGCCAGGAGTTGCAAGCCCAGGTCTTGGGATGGCCCTTGTGAAGCACTTAACGGTTCCAGACACCCACAAGGGTTTCAGTTAGGGCCACAAAGCACGCACTTCTATGATTTTGTGGAGGAAACAAAAATATCTGTGTTTATTAAGTTCCCATGTCTAGTCAGATGGTTCTCATTATTTCCATCATTCTCCCACTCACTAAACTGGCTCCACATTAGGGGCACCAGTCCTGTCCCAGTGGAAGGACAGCTCACCCATTCCAGTTTCCTAAGCGTTAAGTACATATTTCTTGATATTTAATCACGAGATGTAATAGAATCCATAGATATAAATTCCAAAATGAGTCTCCTTTTTGACTTGTCAGCAGTACAGATGAGGACAAATGAAACAGGTAGCAGCATCCAGACCTGTGCTGCCGTGGTAGCTGAATACAGTTACCCCTCCAAAGGACAGATGATCTTGTATTTCAGAGCATAAATTGTTTTAAGAAATTTAAAAGTAACTTCCTTCACAGCCAGCTAATTCAAGCACCTATCACCTTTCTCTAAAGCTTGTGGAACAGAAAACATTAAATATAAAACACAGGGCACGGCCGGTTTCAGCCCGCACAGCACTTTTGGTGCGTGGCTGGTTCCACAACGGTGTTTCGGCACCCGGCTCCTGTTCGCTGCCTCACTTCTCGCCATTTCCACAGGGATCACAGGTGCCCAAGGAGTGTGGAGTCCCTCTCTGCATCTGGCAAAGCTGCTGCACTTTTTCTCTTGTGCTTTCCTTCCAGCTGGGTGGTGAACGTAAACCATGGGGCAGGAAGCACAAGGGGGCAAGGGAAGGGAAAAAGGGGGCAACCTTCTTTTTCTGGACAAAATCTGTCCACAACTAAAGAATAACTGGGCTTACAAATACCAAAGCAGTGAAAACTGGTGTTTTCCCAGTCTCTGCTCCAGGATACGCCCGTAATGGCTTTGGGGTGTCCAGCTCGCATACAGTATCTTTCCTTAGCTGTTGCTGAGGAAAATGGCTTCCTGCTGTGAGCGCAAATAGTAATAAGAACCCTCATCTAGCTGAAAAGGGTCAGAGGAACTTCAGATGTACCAGAAATGGAAGGAAAATATTGTGTCTGGCTCAAATCAGTCTGAAACCAAACTGAAAACAAAAATCCAATTAACTGGGAACTGCTGGTGTTGGCCAGTTTCCTCAAACTTTGTCTGACTTTTGGCAATACTCACTTGTCCATGTGCTTTTTGTCCTCTGAGGTTTTTCTTTTTCTTATTGCATGCAATAGCAATTTCCAAGTGACTTTTTTACCTTTGATATACAAATGCCCCATACTTCCTCCACACAGATCTTTCATCTAGGTAACTTCACTAACTTTTACTCCTAAAAATCCACTCTTTTGCATCACAACCCTCCATCCCTGTGAGCTCCTGCCTGGTAATGTCACATCGCCCTGGCTGAGGCAACGTACCAAGACAATTCCCAGAGTTTGGTTGATATTTAGTAACTAACTTTCCATAACCCCATTGCATGCTTGAACCATTAATCATTAAAACAATGGATAGCAGTCTTACAAAAATGTCCAAGAAACATATCATTTTCAGCTCTGTCTGTTGGTCTTTTGGGTTGCTGGTTTTGCACAAGCTGTTAAGGGTAAGTATTTGCAGTTGGCTAATAAACAGGCAGAAAAGACTCATGGTGCACCATAACTCCATAGCAACTGGTAGTTATTAAGAATATTAAGCAAACTAAGAAAAAAATATTTATTGTGCAATCAAAGTGTAGAAAACAGAACCTGGAAGTACAGTTCTTACACTGCAAAGTAACATTCCTCCGAAGACCTATCTCTGTGGGTGGTTTACTTCGCTGTAAATCAGACCATATCAACACAATCCTTGAACACAGCTGAACACCTCTGACATTTTCACTCCTGTTGGAATCAGCAGTCACAGTCACAGTAATGTCACAGTCAGTGTCATCAAATCTGCTTCAAATTATTTTGGCAGTCTTCAGATGCCTTTTCACACAGCTATGCATTCTGCACTGCCCAGCTGGACTGTTTACCTGCATGTTCTCCATTGTTTTAGAGTCACAACGAGCAAATACCAGGTGATAAAATGGTAGATGCAGCTAGTCCCTTCTCTCTCAGAATGACACCTTTAGCAGGAACATGAACTTTATTTTCCCCCTCAGATTTGCACTATCTCTCATCCCTGTGCTTCCAGATAGATTTGTAGTAAGGTCTTCAATCTCCATGCTTACTAGGAAGATGCCACAGTCAGGAAGTTCTGGAATTCCCAAGGTGGTGGGACCGTCTATGATAGTAATTAATTTGGTGCAACAGAAATGGACTAGCGGACTGAAATGCCTCGTGCTGAGGCTCCTCACCTCTGGCTTGGGGACTCTATCTTGCATTAGGTTAGGGCAAAACATCCTTGTGAAACATGTAGTTCAAAGCTGTCCCTCAAACCCTCACTTAATTGACTGCAACCTAGTCTGGGAAGGACAACACTGTCCTCTCACTTGCAGGTGACAGTAGTACATCAGTACCCAAATCACTACTACCTGTGTAAGGCCTTACATGCTGAAGCCATCTTACTTTTTCTCCATGTACAATCTCCATGTGGCACTGTACTAGTTGAGCCACCTCTCCAAAAAGTCTGGACAACATCCACTGCAAGGTTTGGTGGTGTCACTTCTGCAGCTCTGGCTGCTATTCTGGGATGATACTTGCGAAGAACTAACGTTCATCCTCCTGTACAATGAAGATTTCCTAAGAATTAGGAAAGACAAAATGGCTTTCAGGGAGAAAATGGTTTGCTGTGGTTGGCTGGAGATGGTGGGCCCAGGAGACACTCTTGGTGCTGGGATCCTGCAAGATGGAAAGGAACGCATGTTGCAAGGAAACCCTTTCCTCTCCTGCATTAGACAAGTTTCCACGGCATCCTGCTCAAGCTTTTCAGCTCCCAGAAGTCACGCATCCCTCCAGTGCCAAAACACTCTGCTGAAGAGCAGTTGTGCCCCTCCTGTCACACAGTGGCCATCACATCCAAAGCCAATCCCCCATAGCCCAAGCCAGACCCCTTCAGTCCCAGAAAACACTTCCATGTTCCTGCAAAGCACTTGCAGGCCAAGTTCTCTGCACACGTGTCCCATTTCTGTCCTGCCTAAAACTTCTGAGAAGAAGCTTGAAGTGAAGCCCCAAACAAATTGTCTATTAGGACCTCCCAAGCCAGCACAGCGCAGGGGCAAAAAATACGGTTTGGCTTAGTAGACATGGGTGCAGGTAGCAGAAATAGCCATACGGTGGCAATATGCTCATTGTAGTGCTGCATTTCAGAGCTATAAAAATCTGCCAGGCAACATTTCAAATATTCTCACCAGCTTGATCTTTTGTATAGGGCCCAAACCAGAGCAGACCAGGCCTGGTGGTCTGCCAGAGGAACGTGGTTCTGAACAAGTGCCCTGAAATACTCAAGGCCTGTTGTTTCAGCGGGCAAACTACAACAGCAGGCAGCACGTGACTTAATGGCATATTAGTTGCAAACTTCATTACATTAAGGGCTTAGATACTTTTCACCAGCTGAATCTTCCAACAGCGCCACAGTCCTGCTAAAAAAGAAGTCGGCACACAGGTCAAAATTCTTTGTGACCTAGCAGTAATCTCTAAGTATTTCAGATCATTGGAGATGCACAACTAATTCACCCTCACTAACTGGTTACAACAGACTCAGCAATTATTGCTACATTGCAGCAATAATTTGCAATTTGACATATTGTTTCTAAAACCATATATAACCTAGCCTGCTCTTCTTTAACAATTACCATATTTTGAAGAATAGCCCCAAACCATTTAAAAGGAATGTTTCAATAAAATAACCACATAGAATAATCAGCTGTATCTGAAGACTACAATGAATTAAAAGTGATAGGAAAAAAAGTACATTTATCTTCCTGGTATTTATAATGCTTTCTCCTTGGTTTGGGCTTTGAAAATAGGAACAGTCAGTTTTATTTTGGGGAAGACACCATGGATCCAAGCTCATATATGTAGGTCTGCGTGTCTCAATCTGCGTACAGCTCTCCCCAGAAACACTGCCTGGTCTGTCAGAATATCTCGAGTATTATTGATCACTGGTATACATTATGGGCAATGCTATTAACCTTTCCACAGGCTGTACAGTGTTCTACTGCTTTCACCTGGAGATTGCTTCTGAAGAGCCTTATTGCAAGCACTTCCATTAATTCCTAATACAAAGAAGAAGAAGAAAAAAGGAGTTTTGCACAGTTTCAGCTGAGGAAAGTGCTATTAACCCTCAGCATGGTAGTTTAAGCCACCATATTCCACTTTATATTGCCAAAAAGTTAGGACCACAAAAGCAATGTCTCAACTTACCAGAAGTCACTTGTTGATCTGCAGCAAACTGCTTATAGATTGCTTACATTTGCAACATCTGTCCATGTCCAAGTTGTAGAACAGTAATGTGCTACAGGTCGCTGCCTTTCATGTGCGAGTAAAGCTAGAGTTCTTAGCAGATGTCTGAACAGGAACACCTCTTACTTTGCATCTCTGCAATTATTTGACTATTCAATGCAACTAAAGGGGCAGAAGAAAATTCTTTTTGTCAGTATCCAAGATGCCAGGTATAACTTTATACATTTAAATATAAGATTTTAGACTGTTGTCTCTTTACTTTTTAAGTATAAAATAGCTTCAAACCTGTATGGCTCAGTCCTCTAATACATATGTGAAACTTAATGGGGAATTTTGTATTTTAGGGAAGGGGGACTTGTCATTTTTGTTTCACCTAAATATTATTCAGACAGGTAGTACAAAACGATGGCCACAGGTTAATTTTCCTTCTCCTTGCTCAAATGACATTGAAAAAAATGTGTCAAATACTGCAAACTAGCAGGCGGCCAGGAAAAAAAAGCTGTAATCAAGACTGTGGCTGCTGGATAAATACCTGTGTCAGGAGTTAGGGCAGCTCTGCTGTGGCTCCCCCATAGGCACACTCTGGTGTTATTTCAAGGTACTTAACTCCTGAATATAACCTTCTTTAAAAACAAAAAAAACCCCACCCAAACAAACAAATCAGAAAGAGGTTGTGGTTCTAATTAATAAATTCAGTTAAATCCTGCTCAGTATTCTTAAACACATCCCAGCAATCACAGGTTTTTTTGGGGGGAAAAATGAAGATGATGTGCTACTTGACCCGAGCGTCAGAAGCAGCCCAAGTCCTGCCCTCACAGCTGCTACCACGAAGTGATCGTGCCCCTATACTGGGCACTGATGAGGCCGCACCTCAAATACTGTGTTCAGTTTTGGGCCCCTCACGGCAAGAAGGACATTGAGGTGCTGGAGTGTGTCCAGAGCAATGAAGCTGGTGAAGGATCTGAAGAACAAATCTTCTGAGGAGCGGCTGAGGGAGCTGGGGTTGTTTAGTCTGGAGAAGAAGAGGCTGAGGGGAGACCTTATTTCTCTCTACAACTACCTGAAAGGAGGTTGTAGTGAGGCGGGGGTTGGACTCTTCTCCCAAGTTACTAGTGACAAGAGGAAATGGCCTCAAACTGCATCAGGGGACATTTAGATTGGATATTAGGAAAAATTTCTTTACTGAAAGAGTGGTCAGGCATTGGAAGAGGCTGCCCAGGGAGGTGGTGGAGTCACCATCCCTGGAGGTATTTAAAAGACGTGTAGACATGGCACTTCATGGCATGGTTTAGGAGACATGGTACTGCTGGGTTGACGGTTGGACTTGATGATCATAGAGGTCTTTTCCAACCTTAATGATTGTATGATTCCATGACTCCTGCCACGCCCGTGCCCACCCGCGGGCCAAGCCGCGCAGCGAGCCCGGGCACCGGCCTGGGCCCTCGGGGCCGCCTCGGCCGGGGGCTCCGCCACCCCCGCCCCGCTCCGCCCCGCCCCTCCGAGCGGGTCCACACGCCGCGGTCAGGCCGCGGGGTTTCAGAGCGGGAGCGGTGCTGCGGCTGCTACGTGCCGGGGACCCCAAACCCTATCCCCGACCCCCCGCAGCCGCGCCGGCCGCTGAGGCGTTTCCTCACCCGGAACCGCCTCCCGCCGCCCGGCCCGGCCCGGCCCCGCCGCCTCCCTCGGACGCCTATATAGGGGCAGCAGAGGGGAGGTGGCGGGGCCGCCGGAGCGGGCGGTGTGCTGTGGTGAGTGATGGCGCCGGGCGGCCTATAGTCCTCTCTGTTGGCGGAGCGGGCCGGCCGTGTAGCGGAGGGGTCCTTCGGGCGGGAAGCGTACCGCGGGGCCTGGCGTGCGGGCCCGGGAGGCGTCCGCGGCCTCGGGGCTCAGCCATGCACGGCACCTCGGGAAGCTGCGGGCTGCTGTACAGCCCGGGCCGAACGCAGGCCGGGGCTTTCCCGCTCAAAATGGGTGGGCGTTCTAGGGCCGGGGGGTGGCGGCGGTTGAGGCCTGAGCCTTCCTCTCCTGAGGAGAGCCGTCCTTTGGCTTTGCCCGGCCTGGAGCCGGCGGTCTGACCGGTGAGGAGCCCCTTTCTGGGCCAGCCGTGAGCACGTGTGACAGCCTGCTGGCCTTAGCCCTGGTGCTGCTCTGCTGCTGCTGGGGTGCCGGCCTGCCGTGACCTTGGGAAGCGAGCTACGGCCTTTCCTTCGTGTTTGGAGGATGCACCAGCAGAGGATAACATCTGGGGCCGCGGGTGGAGGGCTGCAGGACCTGTTATGATAACTAACGCTTCTGTGTTTCCAGGTTTGAGTCTTGGATTTGCTTTGGAAGTAACGGAGTTGTTGTTGCCGTGCTATATATACAAGCAGTTTCTGATCTGGTGTTGTTATTACAAATAAGAAAAAAAATAGGAAAGAAGGTATGTACATATATAGTAACAGTGTAGTTTTGACTAACTTCTGAAATCTTCTGAAAGTGGCAATGTGCTCTTATGGATCAGGAAACTAAATTTCCTTGGCTCTTAAAACTACCATTTTTATAGGCATCTCTGGTTTTCTTTCTGCTTCCAAGCTTTCAGTGGGTATTTGTGGGTGATTAGGCACGTGTTCCCTTTGGGGACTGGCACAAGTTGATAAGCACTCAGCCTGATGCAAGCAGTGTACGTTTTACTGAAGGCAGGCGATTGTTGCTCTCGAGTAATCCCCTTCGTTCAGAGGCTGTCTTGCTGATACGTTGTTCTTTCTCTAAGCTGGGAAAACTGTGGAGTGCTGTGTGAACACTAATGATGCGTATAGGATAATGAAGTGTAATTTGGACTCGGAGCCTCTGTTTTAAAATGACACCTAGCATACTATGCTGTCAGTAGTAAAACGGTTCAAATCTGTAACCACAATTTGGAAGTATCTTGTGTTAGTGTAATTTATTACAAGAGTAGTGACTATTTTTTAAAAACCCATTACGTTCAGATTTCTGCAACACATCTGAGACACACTGGACATGTGAAGCTACTGAATGACAGTATTTGGCCTACTCTTGGGGTTTTTTTTAAGATTCAGGAATAATAAACCTGTTCAGAGACAGGCTTCCTTAAAGCCTTGCTTGTATGCAGGTGTCTGTGCTTGTAACATAAAATTTTTAAAAAGGATGTGGTTCATATAGTATGGGTTTTCTTAATTATTCTTTCAATCATTCATATTACTCCAAAGTGTATTTTGGGAGACAACAGGCTTCAAAAGAAGAATTACGGTAGGTAGAAGAGTGAAGAATGTTCTGGTTACTGACTTAGTCTGCTTGAAGACAAGCTTAACAGTCAGAGAAGGGCTGATACTTGTATTGTGTGTATTTGTGTGTGTTTTTAAGAGTCATGCAACTTTTTTGACAGTGCTGCCAGCCAAGTGTCTAGCTCAGCGGCATGGTTCTGAAACAGTGGGAGATCTTTGGCTCAGTGATCTTACTCTGAACAAGCAAGCTTATTTTAACTGCTCACCCAGTGAAAGTACCTAGCTGCAAAATTGAGAACTGAATTAATTTGAATGTTTTATTTGAAAGTGTCACCTTTGTATTTTTGCTTTCGAGCTGCCTTCCTGAGAGATGAGGTGTAATTCTTATTTATAATATGCTGGTGTGTGAGGGACTTGCACTGGGAACATGACAGCCAGACACAATTCTAGATGTTTGTATTAATTTCTTTTCTACTCATGTTTTCTGAGAGCTGCGTAGAAACCCCTGATGTGCCTGCATCATCATGAATACAGTTTTCTTAGCTGGTGCTCACCATGAGGAGAGCAATTCTCTGTTTTGTTTTGTTTTATAGGTGGGGAGTTGAGACAGAGGTGGAAATATTCCTGCCAGCTAGGCTTAGACACCTGATGGAGACTATGCTTCTATAATCAATAGAAAGGTAGTGCTCAACACTTCCCTGGAGGTACTTTTTGCTTTCATTTGAGAGATCCAGCGAGACTAGAAGCTGGAAAGCCACAGTAATCTGCAGCTAGGCAGTGGTACTCCGGACGACTTGCCTAATGTGTCAAAACTAGTCTGTCAAAATACAAATATGCTACATTGCAGTCCTAGGGACAAGCATTTTCTGTCTCTAAATGGTTTAGAACAAGCTAAATGGAAGAGCAGAAGTGAAAGCATTTGTGTGATGCTTTTGCCTGTCAGAGTTATTGTTGTAAACTGTGTATGCTTTATCTTTCTCTTCCCACAGGAGACGAGTATCTCAACACCTGCCAGGAAACAGGAGACTTCACTCTGAAGTAGCTGATAAACAAGTGTGAAGCATGAGGATCAACCCTGCTATTCAGGCTGCTATTGACCTCACAGCAGGAGCTGCAGGTAATGCTGGAGGGAACTTAATTGCACAAACCTTCCGAGGGACAGTTTTAATAGCTTTGACAAATGTAAAAGCAGTTTTCCATTGCTATAAAAAGCCTCGCCTTCTGTATTTTAAGGGTATGGAGGTGAAGCAGCTGACCTCAGCCAGGGTTGTTACTGCATCACTATCACTCCTCCCTGATGAAACCCCTGCCAAACAGTGACGGTGTAACCCTTATTTCAGACTAATAATTTTCCAGAAGGATGTTTAAGTTTCAGTGATAGTTCTCATGAAGAATCAGTTACAAGTAGAGTTTTGGAATGAACTCAAACAGTGTGTGAGTCAGAGGTGCTGCTTTTGTCACAGCAACCCCGTAATTGAAACGGGCAAGGAGCTATCTGAAGGGTTGTTGGCTCACACAACATCCTGGTGTGAATCTTTAAAAGCTGGGAAGCTCAGTAGTAGGACTGATGATGGTGAATTCACTTAACTAACTTCCACTTCAGTCTAGCCTGTGCTATAGAGTTTTGCTGGACCAGTTGTGACAGTCACAAATGTGGAAACAGTTGCATTGTCTTGCTGGCGTTACCATGTTGGTTATGTCTGTGGCTGAGGGATGATTTAACCCTACCAGGGAAAAAGTGGTCTTTCTGACACTTCTAAGCTGACAGTGTTTATACAGAAAAGGTAGAAGGAAAGGTTTGCCTAATGTACTGTTGTAACTAGTTTAAACAATTCCATATTTTTTCTTTCCCATACAATAGCTATTTCAGTCCTTTTATGACTGTGTTATTGCTGTGAATATGGTGGTATTAATAGCGTTAAGTGCATTCAAAGGTAGTTATTTGAGGTAATTTGTCAGAGTGGAGTTAACCTTAATGCAGTGAGAAAGCAAGGGCAGACAGATAGCATGAGTCTCATGTGGCACCTTCCTAAAGGATTTTGTCTGCCACCACATTTTACCCAGCAAATACCTGCTTTGTTAGCCTTTGCAAAATATGTTATTGACTAGGCAACACCCTCTTTCCCTGCAAGGGAAGAGAAGTGTTTCTGCCATTATTCCTTCATTGCCTTAGGAAAACTATGTTTCTGTTAGTCTGTTAATTCTTCTTGGGTTTTGGGTCCTCAGTAAAGAATAGCTATTATCTGCTCTGTGTCCCAAAGTAGCAACTTAATATCTGTGCAATTCTTGATGGTTTTGCAGATGTTCCCAGGTGTTTAAATGGCAAGTGTGATTGCTTTCCTTCCGGGTACTTCAGCTCAGGAATGCTGCTGTTAACATCCAGGGCAGTGGAGCACTCTGGCTTAGGAAGCTGTCTTTCTGAGTTGAAGCCTGGTGTGTCTCATCTTGGCTACTACAAGAGCTGGAAACTAGAGTTAGCTTAGAAATCCATTGCTTGGTGATACTGTTCCATGTCCAGATCCAGGCTAAGAGGGCGTGCATTTGAGTTTTGCCTGGTTTTTGGTGGTAGAGCTTAGAGGATCTTAGAAATAATTGTGCTGTTTTCTTCTCTGGTGTAGTTCTTCCTTCCTTCAGGTAAGATGAAGTAATTCATACCTTTTTCAACATGACTTCAGTAAGCTTAAATCATGGTTCTTGTTCTTTGCTACTGCTGTTGCAATAGATAGTTTTACTGTTCCTCTAGTACTTATTTTCCATATTCTTTCCACATGCTTGCTTTGTATTGCTGATATTCATTGGTAGTGCTTGCTTCTGTGTTATCTATGTCTCTGCACCCTTTAAAAAGTGTATTTAACTAGGCAAACAGCTAGCTGCTCCAGCAAATGCGTAACCTGGTTTTACCTTCCTTTCCAGGCACAGTCTTGACTAGCTGGTAAGTAATGACACATTGGGGCAAGTATATTTGGAACAAGAGGAAAACAAGTCATTTAGCTCCCTGTGGGTCATAGTCCTTTGCCTAGGATCTGAGCAACTTCTAATCACGTCTTTGGGTAGGACTCCTTTCCCCACTATTTCCGTGTTGTTATTAGGACGACATTTGTCTAAATGTTTGAGCAGGGTTGACTTTTTTCTGGTTTGTTTTGGTTTTGTTATTGTTGTTTTTTTTAGGCTCTTTACTGCTGGCTGGAAGAATTTTCTTTTTCTTTAACGTTTTAGATATTAACTGGGACTCCTGGTCTTTACCTTCAGGCTTACAAAGTTCATTGCTGTAGTTTACTGGGCTTCTTGTGCCACCTCCAATGACAGTGTAAGGAGAGCCCTTTCTCTTTTTGGAACAGCCATTCACAGTCAACTCCCAGTTTTTCAGCTTTGCATTTCAAAGACCGTTCCTGGTTTTCCTGGGCTTTTTCCAACAGCCATTGTTTTACTACATGTGGATGTTTTAGGCCTAGGTTTACACAGGAACGCAGCATTTTTCATGTAGATTAATATCTACCTGACTTGTCTGCAGGTAGCATTGGCTGAGCTTTTCCAGCTCTGCATTTCATCTGGGCTTACATGGATGTTACTGGTCTGAGCCCGCAACTTCTCTCCTTGGTTATCCCTGCCAGAGCAAGAAACTCTTCGTGCTTCCTTGCATGATTTGCTCTCAAGCTTTTAAAGATCCATCTGGTTGAGAATGAGGTTCTACAGGAGCTAGAATCTTGAGTTCCTCTTAAAGACCTGAGGTACCACCTTGCAGAGGAGCAACAACAATGTAACACAAACGTGTTTGCAAAGAGTAAAATAGATTGAAAATAACCCTGGTTAAGCAAACACTTGCTTACTCTTCTATTATTATTATTATTCTATTATTATTTCTTAGAAGAAAAATAACTCAACTGGAGTCACACATCTGTTTCTATTTCAGTTTCTTTGTTATGTGCATTTACAGATAACTATTTCAGTTTCATAGCTGAAAAAACATCTTGTTAACTTGCACTCTTGAAGGTATATGCATGCCAACTGTGCTTTGATTTAAAGATCAGCTTCTGGTTTAGGGTGGTTCTTCCTTCTCTCCTGCTAAAAAAAGAAAACCATACAGCCTATATAAGGCAAACCTATTACATGCTTCCTGTTAGGTATTGGCTCCTAATGGATTGCTGTCAGTGTACGCTGGTATTTCTTACTGAAAAAGTGTAACGTTGGCTCTTTCTGCAGACTACTGAATTGAGTTAGATCTTGTGGAAGAACACTGCACTGTGGGTAAAGTGGTTATTGATGACTTTGATAGAGATATCTCACAAGGTTTCAGGGTATTGACCTTGCAGTTCAGTTTGGAAAAGATAACATGTTGAGAAACTTTGCCCTTTTGCCCTTTTTCAGCTTATTCTGGACGCTTTCTTCCAGTATCTGGGAATAAATGTAAATAAGAATCATCTGGAGTTTTGAAGTAAAGAGCTTGAGTCTTTTGTTATCAATTTATAATGCATCATCAGTTTTAGGACTCTCAGCGGTGTTCCTCTTGTCCCGGGGGAATCTTTGTCTCCCTTGATTACAAATCTTTCATTTTTTGTTATTGTTGGAACGTAAAATCTGGCTTCTGAACCACTGCATTAATGAGCAAGGGAAAATGTTGCTTAACTCATTAACACAAGTGACTTGATTGCAGAACAATACCTCTAATGCAGTACCTTTTTATGTAAGTGAACTGATTGATTTAGATGCTTGCTTTTAGTGAGGTAAAGAAATGCTTAATGAGAGTCAAGCTGTAACTGCTCTTACGTGTGACATTTTTTTCTTCAGGCAACTCAATTCATGACGGACAATTGATGCCACTGTGCTAAAATCAGTGCAGTTGTCCTTTCCTGGGGAGAATTCTTTCATCTTTGCTTTCTGTGTGATTTTCATTTGTGTATAGGTGATTCAGTTGTGCTAACCTTCAGCCACCCTCTTCACTTCCACTGCTTGCTTAGGTGGGACAGCATGTGTGGTGACTGGCCAGCCCTTTGACACCGCCAAGGTGAAGATGCAGACGTTCCCTGACATGTACAAAGGAATTGTTGACTGTTTTGTGAAAACCTATAAGCAAGTGGGCTTTCGAGGCTTCTACAAGGGAACAACACCAGCACTTGTAGCCAACATCGCAGAGAACTCAGTTCTGTTCATGTGCTATGGATTTTGCCAACAAATTGTGAGAAAAATTGTTGGAGTAGACAGAAAAACAAAGCTCAGGTTAGTAATAGCAATCTGTTTCATATTTTAATATAAATAAAAAGTCATGCAACTGCTACTTGCAGATACTGTATTGTCAGGGTGCAACTGATGCCCCAGGCCCCCCTCTGCCAGTATGGAGCTTAGTGAGTTCTGGAATATAGACCTTTGTGCTAGGATACGATGTCTGACTACACCAAAGCCATCTACTTGTCACTGCAGCTGGCTGACTTAGATAATCACAACTTAATTGGAATCTTCAAGACCTGGAACATCTTACCAAAGGGAATGAGCATTGCAACACCTGAAAGTTTATATTCTCTTGATCTCTAGGTTGTTCTAATTTTGCAGGGGAGGTAATGGTTCCTCTTACAGGGAGTCGTACTAAGAGGAAAGGATGCTTTTCTAATATTGTCTTGCTTTTTAAATTTAAGTTTCAAAAGCTTGAATGTAACGGTGGTTAGACCGAGGGTCTAATTCTGTGCAGTGTGTTGTCTACAGTACTGGCAATAAGTGGTTGCCTAAGGAATAGAAGAGAGAAAGTGTTTAATATGTACTGAGTCCTCTGCCCAGCTGTGTTCTTAGTTCAGAGGATTTCTTGAGCCTGGTGCAATACAGCCAGTGACTTTGGATCTCTTTTGAAGCACTTGTCCAGTCTCCCCTCAAATCCTTGTATCTGCGGTATACTCTGGTGGGGAGTTCTGCAGGTGATAATCACTAGTTCTGTAACTGGAAGAGGCAGTTGGTCCCTAGCTGCTGTCTGTATGCCACTTGGAGTTTTGTAAACCTCTATCCATTGCTCTGTGCCCCTTTTCCCCACCTGAGTCTTTTCCTAGGTAGAAGAATCCCAGCCCTCCTAGTCAGTGAGCGCTTGGGAGCTGTTCCTTTAATTGTCCTTGTTGCCTTTCTGTGAAACTTGTAATTCTGATGCATATGGGTTTGAACTCTTGAGACCAAGAGCAGTGCAGCATATTCAGGGTGTGAACAAGTCATGGATTTATGCACTGACATGACGATCATAATCTCTTTTTAGCTAGGATGGCTTTTCTCCAGGTGCGTCACTTTAGAGCTGTCAGTGGTCCAGCAGTTTCAGTGTGCCTTACTCAAGGTATGTCTTCTGTGCAGCACTGAAGAGTAGCTGCACCTTCTCCATCCTTGTGCTGCCCCACAGTGTGTAAAAGACTTCTCGTACTGTCATAACTCCATTCATTCAAAGAATAACACAAGGTTAACCACACTCAGCTTTTTATTAATAGCTTTGTTCTGCCTCTGTCACATCTGTCTCCAAATGGAAGTAGCTGAGGAGGCCATGATTCTGCATTTGAGATCTCTGACATGACATGGGTAGCTGCTTAAGTGCAAGTATCTAGAAGTGGCATGTGAGGTGTTCTCCTGTCATGTGTTAAGGTGTGCTGTATCTTAAGACTGAGGCCTGCTATGAGGGAATATGACATGAAGAAACTCATAAGTGCTCTCTACTTCAGTTCTCTTTCACTGTATTCTGGCAGTTGAGACCTCTCAGCTGAGACAGAATTGTTTCCACCTTTTTATTGCTTTCTTAGATCAGAGATTTTCTGCTTGCTCAGCTTACAGACCCCTTATCTTTTTCTGCCCACTAAAATGTAGGAGGTAGGCCTACCAACAGCATCTTCACTTCTTAACCATCTTTTGTGCTCCTCCTGGGAGGCAGAGCACGGACTTGCAGAGGCCCTGGGATCATCTCTTCAGGTGACTGAGACAGTGTGTTTAGGGTCATATGTAGGAGAAGTAGAGCAGGAAACTTCCAAACAATGTACATAGGTGTACTACTCTGCATCTTTGGAGTAAGATATAGAATGGGAATGTAATTTGAATATGTAGCAATAGCAAGTGCCTCCGACATCTCACCCTTCTTTCCTTGGTCAGGTACTGGTATTTTTCAGATCCAGGATGGCTGTTCAATTTGTTATTGATTGAAGAGCAAATAGCATGATTGCATGGCTGTACTAGGACAAAACACTGAAGGTTTTAAGTTTACTTGAAAGATTTCTCCCTTGGTGCTGCTCCCATGGTCTCTTCATGGGGATCACTGTGAGGGCATCTTATGAGGCGCACGTATGAGATAATCAAATTGTCGTGGTCTGCAGAGGCGCCCTGAGTATGTGGTCTGTCTAGGATGTCTCCACCCATCCTCATTGTGGAAGAGGCCAGAAGCCTTTGTAGTGTGCTGTAGGGGAGGCAAGAAACCCTGATGAGGTGGCTGTCCTCCAGACATGACAAGTAAAGAACTGTAACTACCTTCATTGCCTCTGCTGTTTAAAAACTGTCATAACTGCCTTAGCCTGAAGAGGAAAATGTGTGAAGTCGCAAACTGAGGTGAACCTGACCATTTTTCTTAACTTGTATCTAAGCAATTACTTGTCGCTTTTTCAGTATTTTGTAGTGTTGGAGACTTCTCAAAACCAGCTATAAAAGTTCGGTTTTGCTTTAACACCTTTTTGTTTTTTCAGTAATACTTTAAATGGTTTGGAAATAAACTTGCCTGTGTTTAGGGATATCCTGGTCAGTGTGTGAAGCCTTGCAAAACAGTTACAAGGACAGTTACAGAACAACACTTTTTCCAGTTAAAGGAATACACGCCACTGATGCATGAGTCAAAGAAAACAAATGGAGAGAGAAATGCTAAATGCCATTTGTCTTTCAACATCTATTTAGTCCAACCAAACTGATTATATTCCATGCTAAAGTCTAAACTGAGACAACTGAATGGAAAGAGAAGTGCTAAATTCCATTTGCCTTTTAACATCCATTTAGTCCAACCAAACTGATTTCATTCTGTACCAAAGTCTGAACTGAGAGAACCATTATCCTTGTTCACCTTAGTTTGACTTCCTCAGTACGTGACTAGTCATCTTCAGCAGGTTATTTTCCTTGAAAAACAAGATAAAAGCCATTTACAGAAGAAGCAGCAGCTGTGTAAGAGTAGTGGATTCTTGCTCCTGTGCTGTGTGATCAAAACTCTCCCACCCAGAAAAAATACTGAATTAGGCATTTGAGTTGAGGGGGAACTTGACCAGGATTCAAGGCTTACCACTTCTGCGGTGAGGTTCGCTACATTAAAGACCAAAGCCTAAACAGTGGGTGTAGGTGAATTTTTGTATGTAGAATTAAACATCAACAGGCAAAAGTAGAAAAGAACTGAATTATGGCTAAATCTAGTCCTTTATGTACATGCGTCAGAATTCTTTTCAAGTCTGATAGCATCTGGTTTTTTTCTTCTCTGAAGGAGAGAGGATCCTGTGCACCCTTCAGTGCATAGTTTTAAGGTACCTCTTCCATATTTTCTTACCCTAATGTGTAACCTTACTGCCTTGCTGTAGCTCATAGCTTAACGACTGCAGGGCTCAGCCACATACTGTATTTTTAACTCTGCGTTGCTCTGTCTTGAGCTTCATTGGGTTGCATCTCGGATCCCTGTTAAGCCAAGTTTTGTGTGCTGCAAGAGGGCTGTGCAATCAATGTTGCCATTTATTCACTGTGTATTACTCGGTTGCTGCTCTGCAGCCAGTTTACTGATTTCTTCCACTTTGACAGTTCCTGTCACTGCCATGTCTGAATGTCACAAGCTTTGCTTCATGTCACAACTTCAGTTCCATGACACTTCTGCAAGGTGAAAAGCTGTAGCTTTAGTCTCTGATACTATAGGTGTATAAAACTTGTGTGCACAGGGCAAACACGTCCCTTGTATGGAAAGCATTTCTGTGTAGCGGTGAGGTCAGTCTCCACTGTGCTGATTCCCCAGCCCCTGAAAGAATAGAGAAGCTCTACTTGTTCTGTGCTATTGAGCAGCTCCTGTCCAACACAGCAATGTCTGTCGGAGCCTGTTTAAGGTGTATCACACAGCACTATGATGCTCGAGTACCAGCCTTTTGAGTCCTGGCAGTTTGGCAGCCCAGACGTTGCAGTATGTCAAAGCAAATTACAGTGCTGTCCTGTTAGTGGTGTGGTTTGTTTGCCTGCAACACCCACATGGTTGCATTCATGGCAGCACATCCATAGAAAGATCACAGTGGTCCATTGTGCCTTGGTTTCAGGTTTCTAGCATCTTCCACTCAAAACCTTTATTAACATTGGTAAGGTGAATTTGAGAATGTTGACATCTGTATGAGGTGGTTATTGCTCCTGTTCTCTTTCAGGAGGTAACTAGTACCCAAAAGTTGCCCAGTAAAACAAGTCTACAGAAATTTTTCTAAAAGCCAAGAAGAGGAAGATTTGATAGTGTTTGTTCTGTTGCAATCACTGAAGTACAACCAGAAGAGTAAAGGTTGCAATTTATCTTCTCAGGGAAGGGATGTATTTGAGTTGTACATGAAGATCGGATGAGCTAGGTTTTCCATCTCCCTAGTTCAGCTAACTGCCCTCTTACTTTGAGACTCCTTTCCCAAGGCTGCCTGTCCATTTTTCTTGATGGGATTGAGAGTACAGGTTCAGGAAGCTGAGGGTGCGGTGGCCCCACTGCACCGGAGGTCTGTGCCCAAATACCTTCTGCAGTTTCTCTCTTGCAGTGATCTGCAGAATGCTGCTGCAGGCTCCTTCGCCTCTGCCTTTGCCACCCTTGTCCTCTGTCCCACAGAGCTGGTGAAGTGCCGGCTGCAGGCTATGCACGAAATGCAGTTGTCAGGAAAGATAATCCAGGGGCACAAGTAAGTATACACCCTGCCCAGTATCTCTGAAGCCCTGTTATGTGTATTTATTATTTTTAATTCTGTCCTGGCTCAGTGTCACATTTGTAGCACACTGTTAACCAGAGATGAGTTGTAGCTGCAACCGGGAGGGTCACAGCCTGGAGATCTTTCAGGCACTAGTAAAGCTGGGTGCTGGCAGGATCTTGTACTGAGTCTTACTTGAGTCCTGTTGTCTGCACAATGGATCTAACCCTTAACTGTAGCAGTAGTTGCTTATTATTTTGTAACCTTTTGTTCTGGCTATTAAGCATCACTAACTGGATCAACCTCTCTATCAGTACAGTTTGGTCAGTAGTGAAGGGTGTTATTCAGAAGGATGGTCCCCTTGGATTTTACCGTGGCCTGTCAAGCACTTTGCTGCGGGAAGTCCCAGGCTATTTCTTCTTCTTTGGAGGATATGAACTGAGCCGGACATTCTTTGCCTCTGGGAGATCAAAAGACGAATTAGGTACAGTGCCACTTTTTCCAGGTGGATTCTAGCATGCTGTCGTGGGGGTCATAACGGAGGGAGGTATGCTAGTAATGCACAGCAGTTGTAAAATACATGTAAAATGAAGGAAACTGGACGTACAGAATATGGAGGTCTGCATTTTGTGTATATATAGTAATGAATCATTGAAGCGACCACTTTCCAGTGGAGCAGGATGTATAGTAGATGAAGAATAAATACAGTAGGTAACAGTAATATTACAAAACTACTTAGATATTTGACTCTACAGTGCAATGCAACTCAACTGTTTCATTTCAGCAGCTGTCCAGAGCGATTTTGACAACTTCAGCAGTGTTCTCTTCAACTGTATGTTCAATTGTATGCTGAAATGTATGCTGACCACTAGCTGTCATTACAACGATAGGGAGAGAACACTGAGACTGAAAATTAGGCAAGAAAAAAATGAGGAGAAGCCAGAATAAAGATCGCTTGTCTCCTGTTGAAAGACTGCACAATCATACTTCGTCTTGTGGGAGTTAGGGTTTCAGCTGCATGCATTCTGGTCTTTGTTGCAAAATGTTTACAAACATCTGATTGAAACACAAAATTGAGGCTGCATCATGAGAAATGACTGATCACAAAGTAACTTCCGTGTACCAAATGAATCTCTATAGGTGATTAGTGACACTACGTGATGGTACTCTCAACCATTTCGCAGTTACCATTGGGAAGTGAATACAAGCGTGAAAGGAGTGGAGTTAATTTAGTTAATACAGTCAAAACAGAATTCCAAGTTATGCTTTTTTAGCATGGCCAATAGTCTGAGAGGCACTCCTTATAACCTTTGAGCTTCTGGTTAGACTCGCAACTTACTTACCAGTGGCTTAAAATTAACTTAAAGGTTTGTCGGGGAGCGGAAACTGCTCTTTTGTCATAAGCAGGTTCCTCTTTGACTTCTGCAGATGAAATGTGATATTTATGTCAGTGAATATTTTGTGGTGTGTGTAAAAGCTTGTTTCTTAACTTCAGGTCCTGTTCCTTTGCTACTAAGTGGAGGTTTTGGAGGCAGCTGTCTGTGGATTGCTGTGTATCCTGTGGACTGCGTCAAATCTAGAATTCAGGTTCTTTCAATGGCTGGAAAACAGGCAGGCTTTATGGGAACGTTTGTAACTGTTGTGAGAACTGAAGGTGAGTACACAGCGTATCAACTGATTCTGTAGGGCTGCAGATTGGTATTGGAGGGTACCGATTTAAAAAATTGCTTAAGAAACCTAGTCCACTGATAATGTGTTAGAGACAGACAGTAACTGTTTCTAACAAACAGAAATATTGATGCTTCACATACTCTGGAAAGCTTGGAATCTAGAAATTGAGACCTACTGCACCTGCCACGCGTCTTGGTTCAGGGGACAATTCACTTAATGCATACTGAGCTTTTGCTAGCTTTAAAAGCAAATAAAGGAATTGGCTCCATTACCCATGGCCAAACCTATACATGAAAATTGAAGGAACCAGTTAAGTTCAGTACAGAATTTTTTCTTCATGTCTAGAAGTTAATACGTGGCTGACTAAGGCCTGTTTGATAAATCAATCCTATCTAGCCTGGCAACTTGGGGCACCTACCTCAGTGTCTTGCCTCTGGAAAAGGCCTGCACCAGGCACTTTAGAAGACGGTGTAAGAATGTACGTGGCGGCAGCAGATACGAATCCTGGGCCTGTTACTAGGGAAGACACTCACCAGAACAGGAGTCTGTCCTGGGGCACAGCTCCAACATAGTTCTGCAGCATGTTCTGTCCCCTTGCCAGCTGTGGTACAGCTGCTGTGAACTGTATCCTCAGGTGACCAAGGTATCGTTCTGATGACTGTCATACCCTAGATAAGTTTCTAACATAAGCACTTAAATGGCTAAACTCATGTGACAACTCTAGATGCTCATTCTGTATCAACAGCCAGTAACACTGCAGTTAGCTGCTACACCAGTGAGCTCAGCTCTCTGGGTGTGCATGCCCCTTTAAGCAGAAGCATTACCTTCAGTATCCTTTGAAGGTAGAAGTACAGTGGTTGATGTGTTTTTAAATTGCTAACTGGCTCTGACTTCCTTTCCAGGTGTACTTGCCTTGTATTCTGGACTAAAGCCAACTATGATCCGAGCATTCCTTGCCAATGGGGCACTGTTCGTTGCCTACGAGTACAGCCGGAAACTTATGATGAAACAAATAGATTCTTACTGATACCTGCTTGCAGATAATGAACAAAAGGTTGTTTAAGGATCACTTAAATAAAGGATGAAAAACCTGTAGATCACATCATGGTCTGAGCAGGGCCAAATCAGTGACCTAATTTTAGGAACTCAACTCCAGTTTAGGATTTGTAATCTCTAAAATTCAGGTGATTTTACAGAGATGTGTACATGCTGCTTGAATTGGACCAGCAGAACTATCTCCATCTTGCAGATTCTGTACTAGGTACATTGCATCATAATAGTATTTTCCCTGACCTGTAATGGTGCTAAAGAGAGTTATGTTGGCCTCTTGGGTTTAACATAAATCCCAGCCTACTGCTGCACATTAAGGCAAAGCACTGTTGTTAAAGTCTGTGCTGTGGTGGTGAACTTTCCTAGTTGTTGCTGGCAAGTGTCTGACTCAGACTAACCAGTCCTGTCTAGTTTTGCTGTGTATGACTGACTTACACATCCCCCAGTTAGGCCTCTGCCCTTCTCCAGCTCCCTTCTGCTCTGTGGCTTGCCAAGGTCATGGCAGTTGGCGTCTGACTGTGGTGCTCTGTCCCAGCAAATGGGCTTATGAAAGTAGGAAGCGTTTGCCTCCTACCTTGTATGACTTAGCTGAGGCATGCCTACATTTCAGATAGAAACGTAGAGGTGGGGGGTTTAAGGGGTCTGTCCCGCATTTGTAACAACTGGGGAGCAGTATTTTATTGTTTTCTAAACCCTTTAAAAGTGCGGGAGTACACGAAGCACCACTGAATTAAATGCTTAACATAAGGGAGACTGCTGGAAATAGCTGCTGGCTCAGAGCACAGAAATGTAACTCTGCAGGCTCCTCTTTGGGTCTCCTTGACATGAATGGGTCCATTTGCCTGAAGGACGGGAAGCTGGAGAGGAGCAGAAAGCCAGGACTGAGTTCCACAAGACAACTGACACCATGGTCCCTGTGGCATAGCATGCACTTGGGCTGGAGTCCTGACGCTTGCTGTGCCTCTTCAGCTGAGTGGAAAAAGCTCATGTGACTGGATAGCTCATGACGCCTTCAGGCCTAGAGGGCATGCCTGCTTGGCCATGTTACTTGCTTAAACATGCAGTTAGTATTATCCAGAATTATGCAAATGCCACCTATTTCTAGATGCCACTTTTATTCTTGAAGTAGGGTGGTCTTTATACAAGCACGCTCTGCCTTGCAATGAGCAGCTGCTGCCTAGCATGGGAGAAGGCAGAGCAGGTCTCAGAGCAACACAATTCATGACTGGAGTTGTACAGGGGGATGTTGTCTGCATGCTGCAAGTGACAACCTGCCCTTGTGGAAGGCACAGGCAAGCTGCCTTCCAGGGTCAGAGCTCTCCTACCCACCAAGACCATCCGAGCTACACAGTGATTAGCAACTTGTCCCAGCAACCACAACTTGTGAGTGATTGACAAGTCACGGCCTGAACAGCTCAGTTTTGTATGTCACAGCTTCCATTTCAGATAAAAGCATCTCAATACCTGCTGCCTCTTGCAGCGTAGCCAGTGTGCACTTAAACTGGCTCCTCCACTGCACCATTACAGCCTCTTTGCGGAAAGGTGGTTGCTGCAGTTCCAGAAACTCTTCTTGCTCCCCTCCGCCTTTGCATACAGCAGGAACTGTTCATCTCCCTTTCATGCACCCAAGAGAAAAAGCAGTTACAAGCAGGGCACAGCTGAAGAATTTTCAGTGTCTGTTGCACCAAGTTACCTTGATTGACCAGGACACTAGGGGCAGTAACTGTGCATCATCAGTACTCTAGCATAAATGCCTTTTAAACATTTAAATAATTCAGGTACAAGAGTGAGACTTCAAGAGTTGTCAGACTCCCCCTTCTTGCCTCCTGCCTGCCCAAGAGAAACAGTATACTTGTGTATGTTTCTAATAGTTAGGAAAAGGTATGGGCTGATTCCACATCAGTGGAATACTTCAGTCTATTACTTAGATTTGTCTTTGCTTTCATTTTTTAAAGCTGATGGTCACAGTTTTTAATACAAAAGTTGACGCTTCAAGAGAAGCATATTTAGAACTGAACCTACAGCAAGAAGCTGGTGGCTAAAACAGACCTGCATTTTGAGAGTTTACTTGTTGACGTTTATGTAAGCAGTAATTTTTCATTCACAGCTGCTTAAGCTGTACACGCATATCAGTGGTTCAGCTCAGAACTTTATATGTTGGTATAGGAATTCACTGGAATAAAGTTTGATTTGATTAACTGAGTGCCTGGCTATTGCTTATGCAACAACACCTAACCAAGCTTGACCAGCTCAGGAACAAAGAGGCTCAAGTCAGTGTCACCACCCCTCCAGAATTAAACAAAAAGGCTTTTCACAATCAATGCACCTATAAAGCCCTCAGAACTGAGGGCAAAGTGCCAGCTGTAACAAAGTGCTGTGAAACAACTACCAATTTTACATCAACTACTATAGAAAATAAAGCCCATAGTTTAGCTCTTGGCCTGGTGCTTTGTTAATACCAGAGTCGGTTCTAATATTAGGGCTCAACTGAAGTTCCAAGTTTCTGGACGGCTGATTACCACAATACCCTGGTAGCATGTAAGTCTCCTGCCAGAAGAATGCCAGGAGTCCAGCACAGGTCACCTAAATTCCACATGCATAAGGGATGAGCATCCACTCCCCCAAAGCCAGAGAAGGTCACTGCTGGAGGGAGGTTAGGAACTATTGTTACCATCCTCTGAGCACTATCTCCCTCATGCTGCTATTTTGCTACTCATCCCTGCTTATACAGAGGTTTTTTTACTTAACTGCATGTGTCAGCTAGAAAAATCTGACTCTTGGTGTTGTAGCCTTTGCTGCTCCTGCATGAGCAGATTAGCTTACTTCACAAGCAGGAAGAAGGTTCACCTTCTTTGCCCTGCAAGCGATTAGAAAGGGCATCCTAGGACAGAGATATCCAATCGCCAGAGCTAAGCCAAGAGGAACTTAGTCATCAGCTGCTTCTCGCTGCCGTAAGATGGCATCCTGTTGCAGCTCCGAGTACATTCAGTGCAGACACAGGCCTTCTGTTGAGCCTTCTGGCTCTGTCGCCCTCTAGTGATGCAGCTGCGGGTATTCCTTCCTCTTCGCAAGCCAGAGATCCAGGGGTTGCAGTTAGATTTGCCAGCACCCCTTAACCTCGAGGGACGGTTTGCTAAGGTTATGTGCAATAACACCTGCAGCCTCTGAAGCAACACGACTGTCTGGGGAACAGCGTTGCAGCAGTTGACTGAGCCAGCACACCCTTGCAGCAAAGGCGAGGCTGCAAACCAGCAAATCAGTTCTGACCTGTCAGCACAGCTCAGGAATACCACATCCAACTTCACGTTCCCCAGTACAAGAGAGGCAGTGGCATACTGCAGCAAGTCAAGCAGAGGGCAACCAGGATGGATGGTGGAAAGAGCTGGGTTTGTTCACCCGTAACAGAAAGGAGGAGAGATCTTACTTCAGTTACTTCGCACATGGGAGGGGACAGAACCAGGGTCTTCTGAGACACATACAGGGTCTCAGCCACAACTTGGAACATGGGAAATTCCAACCAGGAAGGAAAATAAGTTAAGATTAATGCTTGTGTGAAATCCCTATCCTTGCAAATCTATAGATCTGAACTAGGTTGCATCAGCCTGCTCTACCTGGGTCTGTTTTGCACAGGATTTTGGACTATGTGACATCCAGCTCTTCCACTCACAATATCAGAGTGACCCAGGCTTACCCTGTCCTGTACCTAGAACTGCAAACAATTGGTGGAACACTTTTTGTCATTGAAGACAGGTTTCAGCTTTTACACTTGAAGTACAGCACTGACAGGAGCAGCTTCCAACTCTGGGAGTTTCCAACAGCCCAGCTCATAAATACCAAGTAATTACACAGCAGTAGCTAAATCTGAGTCCACACACATGTACTTCACAGTACACCACCACCCTCCAGGAAGCACCTGGAAGGTATGAGGCCTCTTTGCCTATTCCCTTAGATAGTTATTAGCTATGGAAAGCTATGTCAGTCCCCTTCTGGTTCCTAACAAAAATCCTAAAGAAGCAATAGAACAAGAAGCTAACCTTAACATGTTTCGCATCAAGGAAGGCCTGAACAGTCTCCGCAGAAGCGCTGCGCTGCTGATAACAGCTGGAAGCAGAATAAGCATTTTCTGCACATTACAGGTTTTAGTCTAGCTTGAGGGGTCAGTGAGCATTTGCAGTATCAGCTCAGAGGAAGAAGTGCTGCACACAGATCAAACCCAAGCCTGGCTAACTGATCCCAGGCAGCTGGCGCACTCCTGAGCTGATGTGCCATCTCAGCCCTTTGTGGCAAGGTAGTGGCAGAGAAGCACCTGTGCAGCCCCCAACCCCCCAGTCAGCCAGGTGTTGCTCAAAACCCTACATCATGGATTTCTGATGAGCAGTAGCTCAATACCAACACGTCTAACTCAAGAATTATCAGTTTGCCTGTGCCAGATTACTATTCCTCCTCCAAATTCCTATATTCTGCTGACCTGTGGAAAACCCTGGTTCTGAAAGGTGTCAGATTTTTCCCCTCAGGTTAATGCTCTTGCTTAAAAACAGACAATTGTCTTAGATTAATGAACTACAGATTACCTGTATGTAGAGACTTCTAAGCTCCAACAGCTCATTAACATGACAGTCAGCTGACACTAAGTAACTCTTCAGATTATTTGCTCTGCACAACAGAACTCCATGTAAGTTTATTTGAGAAGCTGTATGTACACAGAAATACATTAAGTGCATCAAAATGAGACTGCTTCACTTTAGACTGAAGCAGCAAGACATTCTCCAGGAAGAGATGAATTTTACATGTTTCCCTTCTTTCAGCTTTCCCTTATGGTTCAGTAAAGTTCACCTCCACAGCAAATGTTTCACTATAGACTTTCCACGTTTTAGACTTGTGAGGGTTATCCAGCTCATTCCTGGGAAGGTAGAGTCTGAAAGACAAAATTCAGTAGCGTATCTTACAACTTAAGACATGCTTTTCCTTTCAGCCAGCCAAGAGAACTTCAAGCTCAGCCCTGGAATATCCAATACAGCCCCAGATCTTGAATTCAGACATCAGTCATGCCTGCACAGGGCTTTGGATCTGAAGTAGTCTGAGAAACATACAGTCAACCTGATAGGTTTGTGGTTTTCAGGTTTGGTTCCCGCACCCAGCCACATCCCCACAATGCAAGAGTGTTACAGTAAAACTACTGTTACTTTCAACTCAAGGCCTCCTGATGGGATGCAAGTGGCAGGATTTAATAACTGACCTTCCTAATGGCAAGAATTTGACTCAGTACTCAGTCGAGCTCAGACATGTTCTCTACTTTTAATGCCTGTCAAATTAACATCTAATTATCACTTAATAGCACTTGCTATCAGCTGTGGCTGAATTGGAGGCACAGATGTAGGAGCAGTGCCTTAGCAGCTATTTCACTTCTGATTAGACTTAGTCCACCTGAGGTCTACCAGACTCCTCTGGGCAGAAAGGGAGATAGTCTCCCCTAAATTGTGTTTAAGAGAAGGTCTGGTGGTGCATCCTCCCTAGCCCTGGAGGAAACAAAGCACTTGGGTGAAACTTTTGAGTGGCACTGTTGCAGGGCTATCAGACAGCAGGCATACATTTCTCCTGGCACTGGTTTGTCTGCACCTAGACTGCAAGGTGCATTGCTGGCTCAGCATATTAAGCTTAGTTATGAACACACTCATGGCTACCTCTCCACATGCTCTACAGAGATCAATTAAGTAAGGAAACAATTTATTATCCCAGTCATGGAGAGAACAGTAATTATCTCATATGTCAAGTTCGCTGTTCCTCTATCTAAATCTGTCAAGCTTGGTAGACAGAAGAGAAGGAGCTCCTGTCTCTGCATTCCTGCATCACTACCCTAGTGAGGGAGTCAAGCCCAGCTATTGCTGACTGGAGCTCTACCAGGACTTCTAGTCTCAACAACAAATGACAGTAATTTCTAACTTTAACAGAAGCGTGAGAAGCAATAAGTTAAAGAGACTTTCTTCAGGATGCCAAGCATCAGTACCTCTAACTCTGGTCTTCAAGTTTGTCTACAAAGCTGCTGAATGAGTTTCAGCCTCTGTCGGCCATGCTAAAGGATGGCAGAGTTGCCTTAGGTTTGAATAGTTAGCATTACCTTTTTGAGTTCAAGTTCATTAAAAATTGTGCTGAGTGCTGAGGAATGAGTCCAATGGGTTAAGTTGGTTAAGATAAAAAGCTCGCATAAATTTAAAACACTTGGCACAGTGCAAGCAAGCACGTGCCAACTGCCTGCTCACAAGTTAATTGAGAGTCAGAGACCAGCACCCACACAGAAGCTAAGATCAGCCACCTATCTCAGCTTTCAGCACCATATTTAGGAACTTTCAGCTCTGTTCAGACACCAGAGGTTAGGATCTGAAGGCAGTCGCTATGATCACTTACCTGTTATTTTCAATGAAGGAAGTGTTGAACCAAAAGAAGAATGGGCAGGCATCATAGCCTTTTGGGAGATCCTAAACAAAGACAGACCTTGTTTAAGGACTCATTTTTTTGCAGAGCAAGAGTATCCCCTTGTCCTCAGTAGTTTGGTTTACAAAGCTACAGTGCCAGACTCGGCACACCTGAAGAGCCCAGATCACACCCAGATCAGTATTTTCACTGAAGTTAATACAAAGTGACCTAGTCCTGAAATAAGTTTGAGTAAGAGACCCCTATTAGAAGCAGCAGGTACTCAACTAAGATGTCTTCATTGTACTGTATGACCAGCCAGATGCCTCCCCTGCCTGCACAGGCTGCTGTAGCAACATTTGCTGCATCACTTGCTGCACAGAGGTGGAACAAATGCTGCTACGGCGGGGCTACTCCACACAGCAGGAGTCACTGGGGAGGAATGCAGATTCCGCCTCACACAGCACAGCCAGCCCGAGGCTGCTGTTTGCACTGCAGCCACTCCCCATACTCAAGTGAGGGTCTCTGCTGTTATACTTACAGAATGTGATTCAAATCTGACTTTCACATCACCGCTTATAACAGGGCTGTCTTCCAAGCCAATGACTACAGAGTCACTTTCAGAATCAAAAAAGAGCTGCATAAACAGAATAAAGTATTACTTTTATGAAAAGTTACTGCAGAGAGACGAGGGACCAATTCATAACATCACCTAGCTATGCATTCATGGTATACAAATACAATAGCAGTGCTAGAATAATAGCCAACAATTTAAGCTACTCATGTCAGAGTGTGCTATTGCATTCGATTGATTTCTAGGGCAATCTTTCACTATCTTACCACTACTTTTCCTGTGGTTTAGCAGAGCTCAGCTTTTTTCATTCTCTCAGAACTATCTAAATAAATAGTTGCTGTAAATTCTATGTCTAATATTCAACTTTTACAGAAAGACACTTTTGACCTATAAGCTAGCTTTCAGCTTCTATGATTAAAAATCAACATGATTTCATAGTACTCTCACCTTGCAGTTTCCTTGTCTGGCACATACACATTCTAGTACCACTTGCTTCCTCACTATTATCTGCACCTTCATATCAGTTCCATCACCTTTCCCAACTCCTAGGAAGAAAGGGTTGCATTACATCATAGTACATACATTAGCTAGAAACACATATGGTCATGAAAAACAAGTACAATCCTATTCAAAAGTGCTTCCTCTCCAGAACGCCTTGCTATAGACTTCAGAGAACTCAAATCCTAAAGTCAGGTCAATATTCAGTGGTTGAAAGCTCTATTTTGAAGTAGCAGTGAACCCTATTAGTGGAGAAGGAAGAGGCTAATGTAGAGCCTAGTTCCACTGGCTGAACAGGAACAGGAGTTTGAAGTCCCCTTGAACAAGCCGTGCTGAACTTCCAGCCTTTTATCAAAATTACCAGTACATATGTACAGGAACAGGCGTGTATATTAAGCTGAGAAACACTAGCGGATCCAGCTCCACATGTAGAGTTAGCCTCCTTGAAAAGTGATTCCCCTCCCAAAACAGAGCAGGTAGTATGTGAGCCACCATTTGACCAGGCACCCAGAAAGTCACAGAACACGGGGCAACTGCACTCCAAAATGCTCTTCATTGTATTGCAACTGTTCCATTTGAATTCTCAAATCCTAGTAAATCTACATTCCTATCATGGGCTTAGCAAGACAGATAGATTGGCTGCCTATACTAGGACACCATTACCAGATAGAAGAATGCCCAAATTCAAGAGTTCTTACCATGTATAGAGTGGATTTTGAGGTTTTTTATTTTGAGTTGTCTCTCTGGTGGGAGTTTCAAGTTATACTTGTTTTTCAGGATCTCATAATACCCAACATACCTACTCTGTAATGCAAAAAAACCCAGAAATGTTATGCAGTTCCTGTACCCCACACAAACTAATTCTAGGGAGAAGCAGGATTAAATAGAACTAAGACCTTGGCATAGACAATCTAAATCCAAAGCTAAGAAGAAAGTAGCCATTTGTTCTCTTTCCCCATCCCAGTTCAAACAATCCTCAAGACAAATTCAACACCTACATTTTTAATCAGTATTTAAACTTCATGTTCCAAGAGGAATTCTGTACTTTTGAGTTCAGCAAGGTGAGGAGCTTTTATATTATAACTTTAAGGGGCAAAGTGTTTAAATATACAGAGACACTCACTTCACAGAAGCACGTTCTGAAGGACAGCTGTACTTCCATTCTATTTTATATCAGCAACTAAAGCACCTTTGTCACCAGCTTCATCTCACACCTCTGAATCTCACAGTACACAGTGAATCAAAATGAGCAAAGACCCAAACTGTGGCCTGAGGCAGTAACTTGTTTTGCATTTACTTGCTAATGCGGTCTCTAGGGGATGCATTCCTCTACCCAGACACATCAGTGCCATAGCCCTCCCCAGGCCAAGCTGCAGGCTTCAGTGCATCCTTAATAATCAGCTCAATTGTCCTATAGGGTCATGCTCCTGAGAAGGTGGGCAAACACTGCAACAGGTTGCCCAGAGAGGTTGTGGAGTCTCCATCTGTGGAGATATTCTAGACCTGACTGGACAGGGCCCTAGGCAACCTGCTCTAGCTCACCCTGCTAGAACTGCTCACCCTGCTGGACTGAAAGCTCTCCTAATAACTCTGTTATCTTAGATACCATAATTCAGATTTCATTATATTATACGGAGAAAGGCATAAGGAATGTGCTTGGACAAAGGGGAGGGGGGAAGACGCAGTGCAACTCTACCAGTTGACAGTCTTCTAACCCTTAAAGAAAGGATACAGAAAGTTCAGGAGTTAAGCATTAATAGGAACCTACATCTCAGAAACAAGGCAGGGGAGGAGAGATAGTGTGAGCACTGAAGGTTAGTATTGGTCTGGCTACTGTTACTAGCCCTGCTCAAGCTTACCTGGGATGGAGTTTCAACTCCTTGAAACTTGGTACTTGTGCTTCTATCAGTTCTTCGCTCCCCAAAGTAGTCCAAACTTTCCTGTGTAGCAAGATAATTTCAAGGATTAAGATACTCATCCCACCACCATTCCCCTGCCTGAGAAGTAGACAGTAAACTAGAATTACACTAGTCAATTCCAATAAGGGAATGCAAATGAAAAGATACAATAGTTGTTTTGTTACCCTCTAAAGGAGGCTTTTTAACTAGAAGTACTAATTAGGAATTCAGATACATTAAGTCTCATCCATGAAAGAGGGCTAATAAAGCTCATTGTATGAGGAGAGCAATATGCTTTTTAAGAAGTTGCTTTAGAACCATCCCTATTTCTCAAGTAGTCTGTGGCAGATCAAGCTGAACATCAGTTCAGATGTTCAAAAAGTAAAGTCAGAAAAACCAAGTGATTAAACGGATACAAACTCTGGCCAGACTACCTTGAGTGACCTGGGCCTTCTGTAACCTAGGTCTCCAGATTGATATATTAAAGCAGCACATACATCTGTCCTGGCTGGGACTTGCTGATCTTTCCCCAGAAGGGCTTCTTGCTGTAATGCTGGCAGTCAAGACAAGACAGTTCTTGATGCCTCACACTACTTGGAGGGAGGCTGGGGGGAGAACTGCATATAAACCATGACATTATCTTTAGTAGATCATGCCCAGAAGCCATGTACAGTTTAAGGAAGTTGTTGCTCAAGATCTTAGGTCTATTATGCCTCCAAAAAAATAAAAGTGCTTCAAAGTTGGTATCCTGTTAAATTCTACTTTCCCAGTTCTTCTGATGAAGACTATCCTTGATCAGGAAGAGAATCTACATAGTAGCAAGATTTGCAAGAACTTTTGTAAAACAGATTGCTCACAGTATCCTTTTTCCAGTATAGACTTTTTGCAGAGTATTAGTGCATTTCACCAATTAAGTAGGTTCTAAAGGGACATTTTGAATGTTAGAAGAATCAAAAAAATAAACACCATTTTTTACCTTTGCACTCTCAAACTGGTCGCTGTCTATGAGCCAGGTACAGACCATAGTTCCAGTCCTGCCTGTATTAGAAGTAAGAGACAGGTTGAACTACAGGACTTCAAAGGTATTTGGGATTATTTTTGTGAAGATGAAGTTATAATTTTTGAAATACAAGAGATAATAGGAGATATAGAGGCACTTGACTACTCTAGTGCCACTTTTCTGGGCAGAATGAGTTGAAGACAAGATACAGCAGTTTGTTGACTTGCTCCTTGAAAGCACTCCCCACATTCCTTTGCAGTATTCCTAGAGATACTTAGGAAGCTGGCCAGCATCTGCAACTCCATTTAGCAGCAGACAGAGCCAAGTACACACTACTGAATTAGGTTACAGACTGGCACTTACTTGCCAGTGCTCTAAGCCTCAGCGTTGCTTCTCTGCTCCAACTTCCCCCCACCCCAACCCTACTAAGGAGGCATGACAACTGCTAGCACAAAGACTCTAATGTAGTCTCAAGCTTTGAATTTAAGTCTCAGAGGTCAAGTCACCCCTCCCTACGCTTGCTCTTCAAGCTGAATTTGGCCTGCAGGTAGTTTCAATATTCAGTTTTGCAAAACCTTTTAATTAAGCTATGGTTCCAAGTGGGGGGGGAAAAGGGGGGGAAGAGCCTTCTTTATGTTGAGTAACCACCTGGTCTAAGCCAAATATTTGCAGTACAGACAGCAGGCAGCTAAAGATGTGGCAGATGTTTGCAGGGAAGTTTGGCTTATTTGCACAGCTACCTATGCACTTCAACAGCTCCTGCACTGTTATAGGTTGCAGATAGCACCCACAGGTTAGTTTATGTGCAGTAGCTCTGACTAGCCTGTTCCCATAAGACTACCTTGTACTCTATCACATAATATCTTGCATATCTTGATTTAAGATCCAGCAGTATCTACAACATTTCACCCACACACACACCCCCAAGAAATTAAAAAGCTTGAGATATATTAAGTGCAGAATATTCAGTGTGGGTTACTGGCTGCCAGGGAGCCAAAGCAGCAGCTTCTTGCTTTTGATAGAAGCAGTTTCAGTAGCTCCCTATCCCCAGCCTCTCCTGGGAGACTGCTGCCCCAGCAGACAGAACAGCAGGAAATTACTGAAGACAATTTCAAGACATCAGATGCCAACTCAGATTAAGAACCAACTTGGGCTACCTAGAAATGGGGTTGTGTAATACCAAACACACAGCACTATACTGTTGCTAGTCATCACAGTGCCTGCAGAATTTGTCAAGTTACACTCTGAACCTATCTCATGCTATGTCTTAAGACCATACTTACATCAAAGAAGCCATGATAAGAATAACATGTAATTTGTAGCATGCGCAGATTACACGTGAGAAGTCCTACCTTTGCCTCCTTTACAATGAATTGCTATGATGTTCTTTTCATCTTGACTCATCCATTCCCGGACACTGGCAGTGAATTTCAGCATGTCCCTAGATAAGAGGAAAATTAATTATCAAAGCAAATGCCCACATAGAACTGTCATGATGTACATATTTGACAAAACTCACTGCAGCGCTGGGACATTGTGGTCATCAATGAAGATCCTTTCCACCCTGTAGTGGAAGTACTTGGGGTCATAGCCTTTTTCACCTACAAGGAAAGATCTGGAGTTATGCCAGGAGAGGGAATAAGCTTGTAAAGAAAGTGGATTGTGACACACACAACTGCTAGTCTAAGCATATACTAGTGTTTAAAGTACAGTAGTAAAAAATAGACATAAGGTGGAAAAACTGAGGTAATTTGGCTAAAGCCATCCTTGCTTAGCTTCTAGTTTCACACCTCTCACGTAAGTGAAAATTCATCTCCAGGCCCAGATGGCCATTCCTTTCCATAGGGGCTATTTAGGGATGTGAAAGTTAATATTCTAATTTACTGTCAGGTCAGCCACAAAAATGACAACCTAAAAAGTAGTAAGGAGTTGCTAACACCATAGTCCTTATCTGTGATCCCTTAGCTACCCCCCTGCTGGCTAGAGAACAGTTTTACTTTTTCAGGGCTTCAGTATTGATGCTTCTATCATCATAGCTTGTCAGCTTTCAGCTCTGATGCTCTACTATGAGCAGAAACAACAGGATAGTTGTTCCTGAAGTGTTTTTCATTGTTTTAGCCACAACTAAACAGAGGAGCTTTTAACTATTTATTCACCTCATTCTTCTAAGTCTTCATTAAAAAGAGTCTTCCAACATCAACCCAAGTTTTAGCCCAGGTTTAGTTTTCCATGTCTTTAGTAAGAGTTTTGGAAAATTGAAGCAATTGTTCAACATGAGGAAGGAATTCTAAACTTCAAGGCATCCAGTATCATCTTTGCAAGCTTCAGCACAATATATTAGATTCTCAAAGTCAATAGCCACATTCAGGACAGAAAGTAGGCACACACAGAGTGTACTTTTGACAGACTTTAAATTCTTTGAGATCTAGTATTGCCAGCATCATACCTTGAAGAGATGTTTTTTCTGTTTAGCAGAATTTCAATATGGTCAGCAGCTAAACATACTTACTGCAGAGATTGTACACTTTATAGTGGTCTGTATGTTTGGTGTCCAAAAATCTTGCAACTTCCTAAAGCAACAGCAAGATAAAGTTTGGAGTAGTTAGTACTCTAGTCATTATTTTCCACTGCCACTTCATCCTGCACCTCCCAAGTGGTGTCAACAACTGCATTCATAGACAGCCCTTGGACAGCAGGCCTTTCCAGCCCAATAGGTCATGTTCTTAGCTGGAATAAAAAAAAGTACTACTGCAACTATCTTTCCTGTCCTACACATCTTTGCTTCCACAATATCAGGCAGCATAGCTCTAAAGGGCATTCATGCAGACCTTTTAAAAACCTTTGTTTAGATGAATATACAGTTCTCATCATTCTTACTAGCCTGGGACAGAACCGACTTGGTTCTCTGAAGCATTCCCAAGGAACAGGAGCATCAGAGCACCAGTGTGTGCACGCTGCAAGATACATCCCATTAGACTTTGCTAAGAGACTACAACACAAGCAGTGCTGCAGAAACCACCGTTTAGTCATTCCAATCAGCAGGACCGGGATCAATTTGACAATCCAGTCCACATGCAAATTAGTAGGAGTGTCTAGAAATTTGGTAGAAGAAAGATTTTTACCTCTATAGGGTTCCTATAGAAGGACTGCTTCCCAGAAGATGGAAATGACATTGCAATAATGCGATCTGTGGAAGAGACAGCAATCAGAAGTAATGGGGGAACCCTCCCTACATGTAGGAGCTGCATGATTGAGAACAACATAATATTAAACAGCTTATTTCTACTCTAATTATAAAAAGGCATCTACCCATTTCTGAGATGTTTTCTTCTACATTTAGTATAGCTAGAGCAGGAGAAGAATGCTTTGTGAAGCATCAGCTACCATTAAGTGTCAGTTTCCATAGAATCACAGGCAAAAATACTTGGAGTTAGTCAATAATTTCTCAGCTCTGGTTCCCTAGGCCTCAGGAGAATTTCTATCATGACATACAGAATATAAAACCTCTCCCAAAGGCTAATCCTTGAGAAAAGTGCCAGAGACAGGAATCAATATTTCAAAACCCCACAGAAAACGTACAGGCCTGGTTTGACTTCATACTTGAGTTTCATCAGACTAAAACATTGCCTGTATTTCATGTCAAGCACTTATTAACTGAGTAACTAATGTTAGCAGGACATAACATGCTGCAAAGTGTCATTTGCTTCTACAAACCAGTAACATAAGTGAGATCCAGGTCAAAGCCATCTTTCATATAACGCCTTTTGTTTTCAGAGACCTGCCAAAAAACCCAAATAGGAGTAGAGTTAGCCCTCCAAACATCAGCAAGTATTGCCTGTTACAAGGAAGAGTCAGCCATCTAGACTCTGAAGTTAAGTCATGAGTAGCAAGCCTCATTTTGCTATGGCAAAGTTCAATCACAGCATTAGCCAAGAATGTTCGTGGACATTTTTAGGTAGAAGCTCCATGCAGAACTTTTACCCTGACTTATCAAAGTTTATTCTCTAGGAAAGAATACTGCAGATTCTCTGTGGGCTGCAGGATGAATCTGTCATTGCTATTTGAGTGTTTGGGTGCTGAGGGAAGTAAGAAAAGAGTTAAGGGCAGCATAATCAAGACTGCTTATTCCAGAGCAAGAGGACATACTCAAAGCTTCAAGTATCACTTTAGTGCCTCTGATGAAAATAAGAGGAGGCATTTACAATAGATAAGCCTTCAACAGCTAGGTTATTTTGTTTTCACCTGGAATATGTAGCAGAAGCATTAAAATTCTTATCCTCCCCCATACGATGGAAAACACTATTTACCACACAAACTAGGAATTATCAATTGAGGTACATGGTGGTGTTGCAATCACTTTAATATGCTGGCCTTCCAGGTCAAGCTGCTGCTTACTCATGCAAAGTTAACAATTATTAGCTATATTGGAGGCACAGCTCTGGTACCCTGTCAGGGATACCAAACAGACATGCTGCTTAGCCAGTATGGTCAGTTGTAGACCAATAGGCCATGGGCAGTCCTGCTACTCACCAGTGATGGCTGCCTGGAGAAAGAGAGAGTTGAAAACAGTAGTCGTAGCCTAGACATAGTAAGAGGCCACTTACCATTCTCCTGGTCACCACTTCAAGCTGCTTCTTTTGTGAAGCCAGGCGAAATATCCTTATTAAGATGACAATTCTCAGAACTCGGAGGACAGTAACCATTCTAGATGAGTCATTTTCCATGAAAGGAAATGAACAAAATTAAACTTAGATACAAAGCTTAAGGCTATTTAAAAGCTGTTTCAGAGACAGTTTAAAGCTTTGTTTCATATACTGACCTAGGATTTCAGGTTGATTTTGAAGAAAGAATAATATGCTTGAAGAATACCATGGTTTTATTGAGTTTTTTTGGTGGAGTACATGTTCTGAACAGTTAACAGAAATAGGAAAACCCCTACTTTCTCAGACACGACTTTCACAGGCACCTCTTCCCAGCAAGCAAAATCCCTTAACACTACCTCTGTTATCCCCAAATTCTTGATCCCTGAAGCTTGTTCTCAGGTATACGCTTAAATATAAGCAGCCCCTGAAAAATAACTGAAGAGAAGCTAGACAGGCCACATATATCATGCCCTGATTGAGAAACCTGAGAACAGATCAGTATAAGCCCTGTGTTTAATCATTCTGCAACTTGAGCAGATTTGGTTTTAGGAACTTTGAACTGCTGTTGAACTTTGAAGCAGGCACAATACTTATGTGAGTGGTTCTACAGAAACGACTGAACAGGGCACCTGCCTTCACATACCCTTAGGGACTAGGGCAAACTAACATTCATTCCTTAAGGAGGTATGTGAGCATATACTTTTAAGGAGCACATGCACATATTTCAGGTCCTGATACACTTAGGTAAGAATCCTGGTGAATACCTACAGTAAGGGGGACAAATATTATGGAAACATTATCCTACCACCTCCGGTTGAAGACAGTCTGCTCTCCACTGATGTAGAGCTTAAAAATCAGCAAGACAAGGTTGTCCTGGAGACCCGGAGAAAAGCTTTAGGTTCCCCCCCGCAAGCTCCTTCCTAGTCCAGGATCACCCTCCTGTTTTCAAAAAGAAGTGCCTTGGAGCTAGCAGCCAAGGAGATGATGCAACACTGGAATGAGGGCTCCACAGCCACTCTCCCCAGCCTGAACCACAACTGTGAGAAGCAGCTCTTCAAGATAAACGTGGTTTGCATTCCACCCTTTAGGAAGTTAGCCAGTTCAGCACCAATACCCAGCTCACTCAGTGTCTTTTTATACGTCAGACTTCAAGGAAACAGGTAACTCATCCCAACAGACACCCACCTAGACCAGATTAGAACTGGCAACCATATCCCTCCATCAGGACACATTACTTCTATGGACTACCACTAAAGCTTCACTGTTATATATACTTTCATCCACATAAAAGCTGCTCAGATTCTAATTATTCTGAGATTTATCAGGTGCTTTAAGACTGCTGCTTGCTTCTGGAGAAAGGTTTATAATGAAAGAAAAGTGACAAACCTCAGGTAGGCTACTGGGAATTAGTTAGATTGCGTGGGTACTACTGGTGGAAAGACCATCTCATCAAGATTTGGGATTTGGCCAAGTCTGAGGTATCATCTAGTGCCAAGTAGTAATATTTTGGTCAGAGCGAGACTGAAGAGCCCTTAACAAGCCTTATAGAGGGCCTCAAGAGTTGCATGAGTGAGATGGTAGGTCCCAGCTGAGTATCTTCTGAGATCAGTGAGAACTCCTTTTTACGTGACTCAAAAGCCTATGCTAAATCGCCATCAACTTGGAACTTGCACACACTGATCTACAATAGGATGGGTCAGTGCAAGATCAGGCCTTCTGCTAACATAAAGACATCAAGACAGCAGTGCAGATTACCCTGTTACAGTGCTATTTCTCCTGCCTTTAACTGGATGCTGCCATAAGATGAAAGCTGCTTTAGAAAAAATGTGGCCAGAGAGGAGAAATAACCTTTAAGCTCAGATTCCTGTTCAGAAAGACCTACAAGGAAACAGCCTTTTATGATTCTGAGGCTATAAAAGCCATTCCTTTGGCAGTTCTACTTTTTGAAACCGTTTGATTTTAGCTGGCATTTGAAGAAACAACTAGTACTTCCAGACGTTTGTCCAGCTTGGGATTCTTCAATAACTAGACTTTGAGCTGGTTTCTTCTGGAATAATGTTTCCCCCCCTTGTGCTCAGTAGCCAGTTGAATGGGGATGGGAGTGGGGGTTTTTTTGGTTTTTTTTTTTTAAAGAGCACTCAACTACTTTGCCTGGGTGATGCAAGCAAGTTTCACTAATTCAAACCTAGTGAAAATAAGCTAATCTTTGAGTTGTAGTTCTGTCCCCATCAAGAATGGATTCCTCTCACACATTATCATCTGATCAAGCTACAGAAGTAGGATGGAAACAGACTTGAATTAACTTATGCACATGAACAGCATGTTTCCCCTCCCCAGGGCATGGCTGAAAAATCCAACATTGTTACAATGGGACTTTTGGGACAGCAAGGTGGAGGAAACAAGACAGTGGAGCAACTATTTTATCTCAGGAGCCATTAGATGGAGATCCTCCCTCAGTTGTCTGTTCAATTTGCTATTATAATCCAACTCTTCTTTCTGACCTTCTTCAGACTCTCCTCCCCATCAGGGCTGCTGCACAGCTTCTCCCAGAAATGCTTGAGTCAGAGTGTTTGATGGCCTTACTATTCACTGATATGTTTAGATCATCTCTACCTTTGAAACAAGGACAGTGTAACTGTAGACCAAAGTTAGGTGTCTATCCTTCATTCCTCTGTACCATGAAATACTATCACAGCCATATTTATGATCTAGTATGCATACATCTAGCTTAAAGGTGCCCAAGAAAATTCTCAGAATACTATCAAGAAAAGAGAGGTCACATTTAACAGCTGCTGTACCATTCTTACCTTGGTATCTGATCTGCTGCAGCAAGGTCTGAGAAGGAGTACGTCAGGTTAATTGACAGAGTGCCCACCACTATGAATGCATCCAAAATATTCAGTTTGGACCGGAAATAGTTCCTGAAGCTGAAACAAAGGAGAGTTTTAGATAGACACCCACACAGACAGCAAAGACTGAAACACATCTTCAAGAAGAAAATCACCTACACAGAACTATGGCTAGAGACAAGCCGTCCTGAAGTAGCTCTTAATACTAAGCACTGAAGAATCACTAAGAAAATAATCTTACACCTGGTCTACACACAAGTCACAACAAAGCCAATGCAGTTTCCAAGTGCTCACTTATACCAAAAAGCACTTTACAGATTACTCTATAGAAAGGTAACAGCCAATATACAACCAAGAAAAGATGACCAGAAAATTAGCCTACAGGGCATCCGTGTTCATAGTCCAAGCTTGAGGTATTGCTTCCTTGCTAGCCTTGAGGGCTTGCCACATTGACTTAACTTTTGCCCATGTCTTACCCTTCAACAAACACCCTCAGGAGAACATCAATGAGGAAGAAGAGTGCTATTGCCAGGGAAACACCTTCAAGAATCTCTCTAACACCCTTCTTCTCACTGATAGCCAGATCCATAATCACGACTATAATGTCCACAATGATAAGTACAACTCCAAATACCCTGCAAAAAGAAAAATACAACTTGAGAGGTAAGAATGAATTGCTGACATTTATCGATTGAAGAGCGCAAGCCCTGATTTTTGTTTTAAACTGTTCCAGCAAGAGTGTGTTCTCTTATATATTGAGGCCTGCTTGCATAAGCAGCTGAAGGATCTGAAGTGTTCTGCACAGAGTACATCATCCATGTGGAACTGTACATTTACCTCAGACTCAGCTGTAGTTATTAGCCAATAATTCCATAGCTACCTAGAAGCAGCGCAAACCCAAATGCTTTAAGGCATACAAGAGTCAATGCTGTCTTTCAGCTTACCCATCTCCCCTCCCATTCATGACTTAATGTAGTCTCTTAAAAATAACTGTCTTTAATTGCTTACCTTGTTTCAGCACCTAAACTGCATACAACTGACCAACTGGTTGTTCAAAGACTGCCACAGCCTGCAGTAAGTCATTAAAGAGCTTTTATCCAAGTCAACGGCATTTACAGTTCTAACTTTCAGCTCTCCTTGGAGAATGTAGTCATATCCGTTTATGACTTCCTTCCCAACCAAAGTACTTTTCTCCAGTCACCCTTTCAAGGGGTGATAGGGGATGCAGTACTTTCCAGGCTGGAGTCAATGTTGTTCAAGGAATTCTCAGAGTTCTCACACCAGAAATAAGGGCTATTTCTACTTTGCCCACATCATTACAAGCATGATCCTTTACCTGAATCCAAAGGACATCACAAACGGGGAAATTTTTCTCCTAATTGCACTGCAAGAGAAGAGAATGGGCGTCAAGGCAAGTGACATTTTGCTATCGATATTAGCCACAAAAGCACTGTTATATTCTTTCAGTTTTAGAATTCTGTATAGTAGTGATTTCTTTAAGAGGAGTCTATTCAGTTGCATTCATGAAGAATATAGGTTCAGACAGTACTTGAAAGCAATACTTCGACCACTTGTTAGAAGCACTATTCATCAGGTACAGACCCTGAAGTAGTGTGGTATGTACTTATGCATAACACTATTCAGTGCCACAATTCCAGTGACACTAGAAGTCTGGCTTAATACTCAGTTATAATCTGTAAGAAGTGGGTTAGATAATAGCTATTGACCAAGAGGATAATTAAAAGATAAACACCTCTAAGGTATCTTTTTCAAGATAATAGCTTCTATCAGAGGATTTTTTTCCAGGCCTGGAAAAAGCTGCACTTGTTAATAGCTCCACTACTGCTTCTGTGCTCTTGGAGTAAAGGAAGATAAATCCCTCTTCTGCCTTTAAAAAGGAAATATTGGTTTGGTTTTCAGATTGAAGACTCGAGTGCCTTTTAGAGTTACTGAAGCTAAGTTCTTCCAATTGTGAGAGTTACCTCCAGCCCTAGCAGGGTTCCAGCTCCTGTTTTCAGTTACAGAAGATTTGTTGCCTCTTTGGTAATCTTTAAGCCAAGGCCTTTGTGTAGCTATCTTACTAGCTGAAAGTCTCTTTAAGGTACACCAAGAACTAAGGTAGAAGCAATTATCTGCAAACCCCAAGCTCTGACAGTTTGAAAAACATATTGCCAGTCTGTTAAGTAATCTTGGAATTACTTGACTACTGCAAGCACAGAGCCTTTTCTTAGACACTTAAAAGAAAACACCTTCTCCAAGTATATCACTAACAGTAGGACTTACCAAGAGTTCTGACATACTGACAAAATGTACTGGTAGATTCCTTTTGTATTGTTCATATATCTACCCTATCTTTCCTGTTACATATGGTTCCTACACTTCCCCTCTCCACCACCATTAAAGATATCACTGTTACAGGAAGTCTTTGTCAGCTCAGTAATGCTTATTGCACCCCAGTGATCTTGTCTGAGCTACTTGTTTCCTCTAGGGTAACCAGAGCATTGCATTCCACCTGGTGCATATCCTTAACACCTCAGTAACTCTGTTTAAGCCAGGCTGGGTATCTGAAGTGATGAGGAAGCATCTTGCTGGGCTTACTGAATTAGCTCATATTTCTCACTATTAAGTTCAAACTTTAAGCTCAGAAACAAGGTCTACCCAGCAAACGTCTGCATCCTTGAGCAAGGAGGAGATAAGGTTGTAGTGCCCACTTTTCCCGTGGAAGTCAAGGATGTAATAACAAGTCTTGCGTTGAAGGCATCCTAGCATATAGGGGGTTCTCCTTGCATTTAGAATGTCTAATATCTAAGGAAGCACTGCAATAATTACACTAACAGATTGTTGGTCTATGTCTTTGCCCAGTCAATCCTACCACGCGAACATACTAGGTACACCAAGACTTCAGCTTCCACAGTCTAAGGACAAGTACCTTTATTAGGTGCACTAAAGACTATATACATACCAATTTGGCCTGCTGACATCTTAAATCAGTTGAAGAGACTGGCACATTTGCTCACATACTTAAGTTAAAGCCTTTGTGAAACGGACTTGTAAATGCCAACATCTGAATTCTAGAAAGACATATTGTCACACAGAAGAACTGGGATAACAGGCTTTACCTTACTGTTCTTGGGCTACGCGAACAGAGAAGTCTATCCCCTTGTCACTTAGTTGACTAAGTATGCTGTAAGAGTTAATAGTCTGGTGACAAGAGCTATACAGTGTTAGAAAATAACTACTTCAAGAACAGAGTTAATCACTACCAAGTTCAGACAGTTTAGTCTTGTCAAGGGCATGATGCTTATCATTTGCTTCAGATACTCATTCACCTTTTTTTCTCTCCAGCATTTGTTCTGCTGTGCTCTCCTGAACTCATTTCTTTGGGGAAATTTAATCAAACTGTTTGGATTATGCATTCTCCATAATATGGTGGGCTTGTATCTAGTTCTTGGGTTGGGCTTTCATCTGTAGAGGCATAAAGAAGCTTCCTGAACTTACCTGCCTGTATTATGTACTAGAACAAATGCCAGTATCAAGTGATATACTGCACTTATCTCTACTTCGGCAAGCCATCCACCTTCTCATTTTGGCTCAAAAGTTTCCACTTTTGGGGTTAAAGGAACACATTTAGTATGTTATTAACTTACTTGGAACAGCTGTCTGGTTCGTTATCCTCATCACAACCATCATCAATCTTTACTGTGGGCTCTTCTGCTGTTGGAGAGCTAGCAAAAGAATAACATACATTACATACTGATACAGATGTCAACATTGCTACCCTTCATCGCTCCAGAGAAAAGACTGTTAACTGTCAGCTGAGAAGCAAGCAGCAGCCTGGGCCATATCACAGGCCTAGTACCAGGGGAAGAAAGGCTTCCCATACAGTGGCACAGCAGAACCCCTTGTACTTGCCAAGTACAAAGCTTGTACTGGCCAAGTTCCCATTAACAATCCAACTTTCAAAAGTTTCGTTTGGGAGGAAGGGAACAGATATTTCCAGCAATACGATAAAGAGCTTTGAAGTAGGACATCCAAGAGTCTGCTGAGGACTTAACAGTCCAGTCCAGACTCTGGAAGTGCTGGAAACACACATACGCAAAATTGCTTCAGAGTCCAAGAGACATAAATGCTATTACAGTGAACTACTTGTTCACAGAATGAATGTTTTCACCAGGAAAAGCCACAGCACAGAGATGTGTTTGTGCAGAGCAGGATACCAGACCGGAAACTGGAAGACCAGAGCAGCAGCAGCTGAGCTAGTGCTAGAACAGCATTTTTTTGGGGTAGTGGCTGCTTGCCATAACTTCCTTAAAAGGGTCTCTTTAGATAAAGTTTTTGTTCACATGATGACTTCAGAGAAAATAAAGTGTAACATCCAAATCCAGGAGTTTCTAATTCAGCCTTCTCCACAGAAATACCATGCTGCGCAATAGCACAGCCACAGCATTTGCTGTGGCTTTGCCTCTGGCACCATTGCTTCTTGGGCAGGAGCAAATAAATTCACATATTCAATATTGTTGTTTCCATACTGTTCTGAAGCAATCTAGCATGTTTGAAGCATTAGTGTAACAACTCAGAAGGTCCAAGTATTCTTCACCTTCCACAACAGAACCAAGCACTGGCACTGTTTCTGCAGTGTGGATTAAACCCCTTTTAAGCAAAAAGTTTTATGACGCATTTCTTACAGACTCAACAACCAGTACTGATGGTTCACCACCTGCACTCAGTATGAGGCTGAAAAGAGGAATGATTCCCCACCCCCTCAACAATTTTGTTATTTAAAGCTGGATTTCCAGCTCCAGCATCTCCAGACACCAGTATCCTCACTTTGTTCCTAGAGCCAAAGCAAAGCTCTAGTGATATATGGCCATTCAGCTTTGCTTCCAGGCTGTTCCTAGGGGATATTCACTTGGGAGTTTCCACTTAATGTACAGCTGAAATGCTTCACTCATTAAAGCAGGTTGCTGCTGCTACAGAAGTTTTGCTTATACTTGTGGACACATGAAGTGCACCAAATATCACCTTCTTATCCTGTACTGTGATTAAAATAAGCCAAAATAAGAATGAACAACAGTAGTGTTTTGGGTTAGGAAGCTAATCTTTAACACAAAAAGAAAACAGAAGCCAAGTCTGACTGTGCTCTCACACAAAAATTCCGTTCTAGATAACGCTTTCCTCAGAGGGAGTTTGTTTTGCTGAACATTCAGCATCTACTTGTTGTCCAAGCTGGGCCAAGCTCTCTGCTACAAGCTACATCTAGTCTTTGACTACCGGGGTGGAAGAGAAGAAAATTAAGATATACTAGAAGAACTTATTTCCTCCCCACAGGCTCTGAACTTCAGACTTGAGGCTTTTAAGGAATGCAGAACAAGAGCATCTTGCCCTACAAGAGAGCTTGATAGTGTTTCTGGAGGCTAGAAGAGAACAGGCTTTACTGCCACGAGCTTATTATACCAGGGCTGGGTGCACTGTATTTCTTAGTTAGTTCATAACTACTTGTAAGAAGTTAATCACAACAGTATATTTCTCTAAAAGGTATCACTCCTCACAGACAACAGCATTTTAAGAGAGGGGAATACAAAGACTATATGCTTTATGAACTTCAAGCACTCCATCATTATTCTCTTTATTATATTTAAAGTACTAAGAAAGCCTAGACAGGTGACCACATACAGCATACTCAAACCCCAAACCCATACGCTGTTGCAGTTCATTTCACTCACCTGTATGCTTCTGTCAGCTCTGCCCCTTGTTCATACCTCACGGTTGTCATTTTGCCTGTTGTTGCTCTGCTGGTCTTAAGAGAAGCACATCTAGTTAAAGAGATATCAGTACAAGAAACAGCAGATACCAGCATCCTACAGCAGCCTCACACGTTACCAGCAGACATTTGACAAAGCACGGCATCTATAAGCTAGGGAAAGGCAGCGCACTCAGCAGTGTGGTGAAGTTTTTTTTTTTTACTATACCTGATACACCACAGTGACAGTAAGTTTAAAATGACATCTTTACCTCACGATGAGGAGTTTCCCCCTGCTTCAAGCCGTGAAGCACACTGGAGCCCCAGCACGGCGCCCCCGGGAGGGCGCAGCCCCGCCGCTCCGGCGAAGGCAGGCGGGAAGCCCCGGCGAGCGGGTCCGAGGGCTCCGGAGCACACCGGCTCCTCCGGCGGGAGCCGCACTTCGTGCCCCTGCGCCTCCACTCCCTCACACCTGCCTCGGGCACAGCCTCACGCCCCTTCCTGGGGGCGGAACCGGATCCCACGGCGGCGGGTGCGGCCACGCCAGCAGCCGCCCCGCTCCTCGGGAGAGAGGCCCACGTCGGCGAGCCGCCGGCAGCTCGCCCTTCCTGCCGGAGGCCCCGCGGGCCGAGCACCGGCCCGGCGGCCGCCGCACGGAGCCTGCCAAGGCCGGCAGCCCGCGGGAGAGCGCTCTCTCCCCTCACCGCCCTCACCTCAGAGCGGCCGCCCATCTCCGGCCACCGGACTCAAAGTCGAGCCCGGACACCCGCCCCCACCGCTCCGCGGACTCAGCGGAAAGTTGCGTTAAAGTTCCTCAGTGCTGTTCTCCCGACCCTCCCGCCGGCCCTCGCCACGGCCGGGCTGCCAAGCCCCACTCACCCGCCGAGGCGAAGCCGAGCCGCGGACCTGGAAGACGCCTCAGCCCTCCCCCCCAGCGCCGGGCTGCGCTTAAATGGTCCGGCGGCGCCGCACGGCTGCACCTGGGCCGGGCCGGACCCCCCTCGCTGCCATGGCGACGGCCCCGCCGCCGCTCCCCACACCGCCCATCACGTCCCAGCCCGCACCGGGTGGGCCACGGGCCCGCGGCGGCCACCGGCGCCTCTCGGGGCCCGCCGGGCCGGCAGCTGGGCCAAGGCCTGCCCGTCCCCCCCACCCCGCGGCTCCCGCCGCCCCGGGCCCGCACAGGCCCGCCGGAGCGAGGAGGCCGCCGTCCAGCCCGCCCCAGCAGTGCCCGCCGCCTGATCCCGAGCCTCGGCCGTCCGCGTGTTGTAGACTTCGCTGCTGCGCCTTCACACCTCCTAATGCATCCCCCGCGGGATGGCGGCTTTTGGGGGCTGCAGTCGGGACAGGGCTGGCGCAGGTAGGCCCCCGCAGCCTGTGTCAGCCACGGCCTCCATCCAGGACGGGGATGTGTAACACAGCACTTCGGTTTTTCACTAAATGTTGAGCACTTGTGTTTTTTACAGAATCGGAGCCTGCAGGGCAGAATACAGCGTGTCACCCAGTGTTCTGCAGAGGTTTCACGCCTACCTCCAGAGGAGGTCTGGAGGAGGGCCACAAAAATGAACAGAGGGCTGGAGCACCTTTCCTATGAGGACAGGCTGAGAGAGTTGGGGTTGTTCAGCCTGGGGAAGAGAAGGCTCCAGGGAGACCTTACTGCAGCCTTTCAGTACTTAAAGGGGGACTATAGGAAGGATGGGGGGCAATCTCTTTAGCAAGGCCTGCTGTGACAGGACAAGGGGTAATGGTTTTAAACGAAAGGAGGGTAGATTTAGGCCAGATACAAGGAAAAAAATTTTTACAGTGAGGGTGGTGAGGTGCTGGCACAGGTTGCCCAGAGAGGTGGTAGATGCCCCATCCCTGGAAACACTCAAGGTCAGGCTGGACGGGGCTCTGAGCAACCTGATCTAGCTGAAGATGTCCCTGCTCACTGCAGGGGGTTGGACTAGATGACCTCTAAGGGTCCCTTTCAACCCAAACCATTCTGTTATTTTATGATTCTATTCTACCTCACCTCTTACCGACAGCCAAATGACAAGCGCTGCCCGAGCAGCAGCGCCATGTGGTAGAACGGTGCTGCTGCTGAGGCCAGGGCTGCGCTGGAAGGGATTTCTTCAGCACGGTCGGCAGCAGAGGGAGCTCAAAGCGAGCTTTTGAGGGCTGCTCCTAGGGCTGCTGGAGCTTGGTCGGGGTAGCTGCGGTTAACCCATGGCAGGAGCCTTTCCGTATATGTCTTGCCCAAAACAAAATCTTTAAGATGAATGCTGAGAACAGGGAGCGTTTCTGGGTAGCAAACTGTGGAATAATCGCTGGAGGTGATTTAGAAATTAAACTTATGTTTTTAGAAAGGGTACAGCGTTGGAGAAGCTTTCAGGGTGGAGTGCAGCTGATATGTGAGGAATCCATTCCACGGAAGTTCCCTAGTAACCTTAGATGTCGGCAATGCCAGGAGAACTTGGCATACTGACTCTAAGAGGAGTTGTCCGGAGGGTGGAGCGGTGTGGAGGTATCACGGCCAGGCTCTGTGATAAATGGGAACTCGAGATACCATGGAGCTCGTACACTGTGTATTTGCCACCCTGCTCCAACAGTCCGTCATACTTTTGACAAAATGCCGTCCTTTTGGTGAACTTTGCTCATTATAATATAATTATAATACCAAAACACACCTCCATCCCAAAAGTTACCCGCCTCTAAGGTGTGACCACCCCTCACTGGGCATGCACTTTGAATTTCTTGTACTCTACACTTTTAAAAGCAAAGCGAGGAAATTCTACACCAATCATAATAAAGGTATGTATGACTAGAATCACTCAAGCTCCACCTGAAAGATAAAAAATAGTATAAAATGTGTGAAGACAAAGAGGGGTTAGGGAAGATACCGTCATGTACCACTCTGACTTCTGGGACCAGTTGATGGGCTGAGCCTCTCTTCCCCCACCACTGGGATGCCTTTGGGTAAGATTGGAAACTTCTACAGAGTCACTTTAAATCCCTAACGTATTAGAGTTGCTTTGCTTCATACTGGAGTCACTTCATATTTGTTTAGCCTACTTGTAGCCTAGCAGTGTACTCATATCTTTGGTATTTATGTGTGTCGTGTAACCAGGAATCTCATCACCGGTAATGCAAAGAACCTGTGTATCTCTTGCTTTAATAAATTGCACTGTTCATTAATCTAGCCGTGATTGTTCTCATTGAATGTGACCAGCCTGGGCATCTGCCAAATTAGTTACAGCAAATACTCTCATGAGTAGTTACTTCTACAACCCTTAGAAAATAAACCGTTGACCAAGTCTGAGACTAAGACTGGATTTAGCTGCACCTAGACCTCCTCTCGGAGAAGTTTAGAAAGCAAGGGGGTCCTCTCTGAACCTTGTGACTCAACGGTAGGATCTCCCCCTAGCGACTCCTCAGACTCCTACTATTAATGCAACACAGACTAAATAGAAAGTTTCCCTTTCAAGTCTGTCCTATATATAAATATATGGGTAAGTAGCTAGTGCAGACGGTGGTAGCAAGTAATGAGCTAAATACTTTTGGTATATTCAGATAATTATGTTTTTGAGAAGGAGCTAAACATGGATGGACACTAAGCTGGATGATGAGAAGAAACGATCGTTTAATTTGCTCCTAGTTCTGAAAAAGGTGTACATGTGCAGGTTATTTAGTACAGGCTTGATCCTGTGGACCACATGGGTAGGCTGTGAGTTACTCTCAGTGGGATCTTATGCCTGTGGATCACCTTCACAGGGAGGACCATGTCAGAGAAGAATGTAGAAACAAAGAAGTTCAGTTTCCCCTGCACTAGGCCCTGAAAGCACCAAGCTGTGAAGGCAGTTTGGGTATTGAAGTTATTGAAGTGGACTTTTCACAGAACAACCTGTAACAACCAGTCAAAGGAGGGGCTGGAGGCTGGGAGGCTTCCAGTTTGGCACTCAGACTGAATGCCAGGGCTGTAAGTGAACCAGCTTGCTAGAGGTTGCAGATATACTTGAAAAGGAAAAACAGTTCTTCCCATTTTTCATCAAATAGGTGGACGCTGCATTGCCAGTGATAACACTAACTGTTCCTTTCAGTGTTGCTAATCTTAGAGCATTGGTGATGCTGTAGAAGATTTGCCAGCTCTCGTGCGTCATCATGAGTTTCCTGGTGGTTGATCTATTTTCTTAAAGCCCTAACTTCTGGAGTCAGATGACTAAAATAAAAATGCCCCTTTTTTTTATTAATAAAATAAAACAAAACTTCTAGCTCTCAGCTGGTGGAGAAAAGTGTAGGAACAAGATCCAAGGTTCCTAAAGCTAAAAATAAAAAAGAAGCATTGAAAATATTCTGTTTTTTAAATTCAAGACTTGTAAATAATTTTCATTATATTTTGCTGGTTAACTCACGATACTGATATTTTAAACTCCCTCAGAGTCCAGTTCTGATCCCTTGACAATTATTCATGAGTGTAAAATAGCAGAATTGTTAATAAAATGCAGAAGAGATCGAAGTGTTCAGTAAATAATCCAGTTACATACTGGGTAGAGAGCAGGATGAAGTATGCATATCTCAGAGGGGTGATGACATACTTTACATTCCAAAAATAACAGAGAGGGTGGTAAACAGAATCTCTTAACTTGACAGATTTTAAAATCGGGAGCTATGGCTCATTAATATGTGATAATCTTAAGAGAGAGATTCAAGAAAATAATTTTCTTTTTACTAAGTCTTGGGATAGCAGAAATATGGAGGTAAGTGGGGGAAAAAAATCAATTCTCTGTCAATATTAAAAGGAGGTAGATCAGATGACCTGATGATGGTAGATCTGTCAGCTTGGTTTTGCTCCCAGGTAAAATGAGAGCAGAGTAGACAGAGGCTTCAACTGATAAAATATTAAAGAAGCTTAGTGATGATAATAGTAATAATAACGATAATAATAAATGCCAATAAACATGGGATTAGGGAAAATAATTCCTGCCAAACTAATTTATATTTCTAAAACAAGATTACAGGTTTTACTGATAAAGTATAAGTATTTTATTGCTTCTGTAAGCAAGTGTCCAGCTAGAAAATCACATTTGATTAAAAAGGTAGGAAAGTATAAACTCAATCTGGTTCACATTGATGCAAACCCAGCACGCTAGTCTTAAAATAACTGAAAGGAGAACCATCCTTAAGCAGTTCCTTTCCAGAGAGGTTCTGCAGGGATTGGGTGTTGTTTTATGCTATTTAATGTTGTGTTGTATTGTTTTGTTTTAAACCATGCTCTGGATAAAATCCCAAGTGATGAAGTTTGCAGCTGACACAGAGGTTGGAAAAGCAGTCAGATAGAAGAATGGCTTCCTAGCACTGAGTAAATTGTAACATCTGGTAAGTGCAGATGAACGAGCAATGTGCATTTCCTGTCAGTCTCAGAGAAAGGACCCCAGAATGGTGCTTTTCAGCCCTTGGTACCTGAAGGACCACACAACATCTTTAAATGAACTCCTTGTTGTGCTTACAGTCCTACTGACTGTCACTGAGAGACACCTGCCACCTGCATGGGGTATGTGGTTACACGCCAGAAAGCTAGCAAGCATTTCTTAACCAACTTCTCAAGTGTTGCAAATCACAGTCACCCTGACTGCAGGGAGTAACACCGTGGCAGGTCAGCCTTGGAGCATCAGTGACTGTATTATGAAAACAGGTAACTCTGAAAAGTCCTGAGCCAGCGGTAGGGAGTAGCCAGCCACAGGTAGTTGTGGCATGTGGCTCTGTGGCAAAAGCAATAACAAGATCCTTGGATCCACAAACAGGAAATATGGTGGGTTGGAAATATCACTTGAGCTCTTTACTTGGCTCCTGTGTGCTCTCAGGTCTCCAGCCCTGACAACCACAACTCCAGAAGAAAGAGGGAAGAGCCATGATGTGACTAAAAGGCTGTGAAGTACACCTCTCCACATCTGGATCAAGGAGCTCAAAGCTGTCTGTCTTCTGAAAGAAAAGATAAAGAGTGACTTAATCACAGTTGGTCAGGACTGGATCTGGAAAAAGGTCTAGGTGCCCAAAAAGGGGTGTAAGCAGACTTAAAGCCTCAAAATTTAGATCTAGAAAGGTACTTGTTCAGCAGCTGCCTAACCCTAGAGGCAACTAAATTGATAGGGCACCTCTCTGTTGGGCTGCAGAACCTGCAGTTCTGCTCCTGTGCGTGCCCTGGACTGTCCTGGTGACATATTCTGCTGCTTGTCCCTCCCTAGGGTGGATCAGGATCCCAAATCTAGGCAGAGGGGTATTGCACTCCCTGGAGCCCCCTCAACAAGCCCAGCGAGACCACCTCCACCACACACTGCCATACACCTCCTACAGCTCTTCTCACCACTATATTCTGCATTAAACAACCCTGAACAAAATCACCCCAGGAGCAGAATTTGCTCTTGCCCTTCCTCCTTCCCCATGCCACCTGAGCGCCCTACCCACTAGTGCTCTTCCCTCGGGATGTGCTGTGCCACAGTGCCCAGCCTTGCCCAGGACAAGCTCTGTGCAACCCCTTGCTCTGTGACCCTGCTGGCTTTCCCCCAGCACATACGCCTGCACCCGCAGCAGCTACCGGGGTTTGGGTTCCCAGGCAGCGGCAGGCATGCCACTTGTGTGTACATGGACCCCACCTTAAGCAGGGAAAACGACATTTGGCAGTAGAGGGCTTTTCCCCTTCACAGAGTAAGGCATCATGAGAGTAAAAGGCTGCAGGGTGAGTATTGGAGGATTCAGGCTCAAGACAAAAACCAAGAATAATTAACAATATGGGTAATTAAGCAGTGGAAGAGCATGCTAAGGTCTGTGGCTGGTTCTTCAATGCTGAATATTTTGCACCAAAATGTCTTTTTCTCAAAGAGATGCTCTATTCCAAATAGGAGTGAATTAGGTCAGGAGAGTTCTCTGACCTGAGGTAGGTAGAAGATTATGCAGATAATCCACATGCTCCCTCTGGCCTTGTGACTAATTCCCTTTGGTACAGCTATTCCTGATGTAAGTGAGATCACTCGGACCCATGCTTGCCCTCAGGAATTTACAAACTAATTACATTTGTTGTGTCAACCCATTAGATACTCATAGGCTGCACGCAGACTCATTAGGTAGACTGAATTATGTGTTTGCTCTTTGTACGTTATCAAAACATTCAGATCTAGCATGTTTCATGGTCTGTGACTGTTCTTCTTTGTACACAGATTTCTGTGGTTACTCCTTGCTAACAAACCACAGACTTTTAATGCGTATATGCTGGTTTCGGTTATTTCATAGATTGAAACTATGGTGGCTGATGTTGTCCTGATCTTTTAAATTTATCTTACTTTTGATGAAACTCTTTATTATTAGATTTTTTTTAAATAAATTGTTTCATATCTCGTACATTAACTTTGTTTTAAGAGACCTGGCAGCCCAGATTCTACAGAAGATGCTAGTAGCTCACACATGGAGAACCTGCAGGCCTCTGGTACCTTCACACTGCAGTGCCTGCAAAGGAGCCTGGTCCGTGATCTCTCCCAGTGAGCAGGATGTTTGTGGAAGGTAGGACGTGATGGAGAAGTATAATGTAACGGCAAATGCATAAAGCACCTGGGTTCAGTGCAAATGTGCTGTTTTGCTTGGAGCTGGCTCTAGAATACTCTGAATTTTCCTAGGGCACAACTAGGCACTCAGGCTCTTGCTGTGAAAACCTCAGGTCTCTGTACCTCTTTTGGAGTCTGAAGCAGTCCACCTCATTTCTTCCCTTCCCCCTTTAAGAACAAACAACAAGGAACTGGTCTTGGCAGAGTTTTGAGAGGCCACCACTCTCTTCCAGCTGCAGCGATGTTCCGTCGGGCTCTGGGGGAGTGAAGGTCCATTGGATGTCATCTTCATGTCTTCATCCTAAGCCATTCTTTCTGGGAGAGCCCGGCATTCTGTGACTGCAGGACTATCAAAAGCTGCCCCAGAGCCACTGTCTTCATTTATGTTTACCCACCAGTTTGCATTCTTGCTGTGCTGGCTGTGCATTTAATGTGTGAATAATAGCTTTTTATGACTGTTATTCAGCACCTACGTACTTTTGCTGAAAGGAGGGTGGAGGAGAGCAGGGTGGGGAGGTTTTTAGTTAATGAAACTGTTATTATTTGCTGACAACATCACTAAGTATCTTAAGAAGAGGGAATTTGATCTCCTTCCAAGTAACTAAACAGGAATTTTCACTGCAGAATATGTGTGAAGCATGCGTATTCCAGGAAAAAAAAAAAGAGCGTTTACACTTCCATTGCCTAGGGACTTCAACATCTGTGAGGAAACAACATCAGTGATCACACAGTGTCCACGTTCTTTAGGATGACTTGATTATTTTAGCTATGGGCCAGTGGAGCAGTACATGAACACACCCTCCTGCTAGACCCACTTCACGTGAACTCAACCTCATGGCAATCCCTCTCTTGTGCTTTGGATATTCCTAAAGCTTCATTTACCCTGGGAGAATAAGTCCATCGTGAAGGAGGGATGCAAGACACACATTCCAGCTGATTGAGTTTTTCACATGCAGATGCTGGTGAGGCTGGAGGTGATACTGGAGGGAGTCGTCGAGAGAGCATGAGAGTGCTCTAGGGGTCTTGGCTCTAACAGGCATTTGGGTGGTCCCTGAAGGAGAGTTGGACTTTGAGTCCTGCTCCTGCAAAGTTGCAGTCACATAACATGCACACATGAGTCTCACCGGGACTGCAGCTCCACCGCCCTCTCCTATCCAGGGACCAGCAGGAGTCAGAGACGTGCAGCCTCATGCCTCCTGGCCATACGGCCCTGCAGACAGCCGAGGGGGATGACAGTGCTGCCCACACCATGACTCCAACACTGCCACCTCAGTCCCAGGCCCATTGTCAATCCCACCCAGGATCAGGAGGTGCTCACACGTCAAAGAGCTTGTTGGCCATTAAGGCAAGAGCATAAATAGGTGCGCAGTGTCTCAAGAGCTGGCTGGTGGGCTCCAGTTAAGGAAGAGGCTGCTGTGGATGAAAGCCCCAGGGGATGGTGTGCAGCCCCCCTGTGCTCAGGAGTGTGGTACCCGAGCACCCTGCTGTCAGCTGCAGCCACTGACTGAAGGGGGGGAAGAAAGGGCCAAGTACACACTAAGGAGAAGAGACATTTCACTCATTTAATTTCACAGCATCCAAAACCAGCCTAAAACTGGGAATAGAGAACTAGTGAGAAGAAAAGCACTGCTTACGTAATCATTTGGCAGTGAAATGGGTCAGCGGTTCTTGTGGGAGAAAAGGAATGCAGTTTTTAAGAAATAAACAGCATTGCTGTACTTGGTAATAGCTGGACAGTCCTGCTTTCCTGGAGAGTAATACAGAAGTTTATGATGGGGTTATATGCCTTGTCTTTTTGCCCCATGGTCTCTCCTCCAAACACAGCTCTGTAAAATGGAACGTTCCTGCTGTTTTCTTTAAACTAATTTGTAATTCCTTGGCCATAACGCAAAGGGAGGCACCCATCTGTTTATTTGGTTTTTTTTTTCTCTCTTCTACAAATGTCCTTGTTTGTGTTAACTAGCAAATCTAATCATCCAGCTCAGAGGAGAGTTACACAACTGCAAACCTCCTGAGATTTCAGTCTAATAGCAAATCTTGCTTAATACCCCCATGTTCGCTTCTTGCTTCAGATTTGCAGCTCCTTTAGCGTTACAGCTGTGCTGTGCTTTTACATATAAACCAGATTAAACAGCAAAAGGAACGCCAAACAGAAAAGCTGTGTTATTTCCACCTTGCAGGACTTACTGAAATGAGCCTGGCTGTGTTAAACATGAGATAAAACTCCCACAGGGAGCGTTAGTCTGAAGGAATTCATATAAACACTTAAAGAAGTCAGCCTTGGTTGAGCTTCCTAGTCAAATAAGGTGGGTAATGGTGCGCAACCAGCAGAGCCCCTCTCCTTTGGAGAGGACCGCTGATAGAAACCTAACTGTCATTGATCCTCACTGGGAAGCAGCAGGATGGGTATTGGGTAACAACAGATAATGTGGGGTTTGGGTAACTCAGGCAAGGCATTACAAGTATCTTCTGTGGAACTGCCTAGTGCTGTGAAACTTGCTTCGTCTGCACCCTTGATGTGGGCCATCTGGAGAGGAAAATCTCATCAACCACTATAAATGCAGCCAGGTTTATGATCACTTTCTTTTGCAGTTGGCTTTTAAGGGAGATAATCGTATCGGGAGGAGGTCTGAAGGAAAGGCGAGTTACAGGTATGTGCATTTAATACATGTTGATAAAAGCGCAGATGAAGTTGCTTTCTTTCCCTTTGGTCTGCACTGTCTGGTTTTCAGGAGCCATCGCTCAAAACCATCCTTCCTCTTAGCTTTTTGCCTCCACCCACATCCTATGGGGCCTGATTCTGACCTCAACATCAGTGCTGCAGCCACCAGCACGCCACTGCGTGGCGGTGTTAATGAATGTTAATGAACAGCAGCAGCAGTCACGGGCTGGGGGGTTCCCTGCTCTAATACAGAGCTCTTCTCTCCATGAAATGAAAAAATGCTGCGTTCTGGGCCACCCACTTGCATGACATCTTTTATGGGTAACTTCCACAGGGCACTTCTTCTCTCGGCTTGCTTTAGGCCCTGCCTGCCCAGCGTGGCAGACAGCTTCCCTGTCGCAGAGGCTTTGCTGGCTCTGGGAGCAGCCCTGGCATCAGCCGCTGCGGGGATGCTAATAGAGTCATAGCTGAAACAAAGCACGTCGCTGAGAGCGTAAAGCTGGGTAGCCAAGTTTCTGCAGCACTTCCAGATGTGAAGCGGGGGAGTTGGTTTTAGCCTATTTTACAGATTTTTAAATTTTTTCTGATTTTTTTTTAGAGCACCGTGCAAGCAGTCTGCGAACAATTTGTACTGTTAACTCGCTTTCAGCTGCATGTTCCCAGTGGCAGTCACTTAGCATTCTTTCTAGCTGAGACTCTCTGACCGATGCCCCATCTGTGCACTGCAGCAGGTCAGCAGCAGAGATCTCTGCCACTGAAATCCAAGCAAAAACTATCCTGTGACCGCTCTATCCCATGTGTGCCTTCTGCCCTCGGCCCCCAAGGTAATCCTGTCCTGACAGACCGCTCCATAGACTGAGGAGGGGCAACGCCTACGCTCACTTAATGAGGAGGCAACATCCCTCTCTCTTAACTTTGGGGAGTTTGGTCTGAAGGAGGACTGTGTGATTTTGACCACCAGTTTTTCAAGGAGTGCTCCAAGGAGGCATTATTGCTGAGTAACTTCCCATCTGCGTGGGCACTCAGGAGAAAGGGCAGAGGCTGCTGGAGAGTCACACTGGGTATTATTTCTCCAGGGAAGCAGGAGCTTGGACCCAAACTTCAGTCCCCCTGTCAGCATGCTGCACTGGTGCTTCAGCTTCTCCCTAATATGTATCTTAGGGATCAATATCACCGATTTCGTCCTGCCTGTAGTTTCAAGCAAACTCCTTAACAAATCCTGCAGCATTTTCTGGGGAATTAAAAGTGATTGTGAGGGGGGATTAAGTTATGAGAGAAACTAAAGAAGCCTCCAGTGCAGGCTGTCAATGCTTCTTTTCAGGTGATAAGAAATGAGTGCAATGATGCCCTGGTTGCTGCTGCTTCTTCTCCTGATCAGCTTCGGCTCACCTGCACCCAGGTTTTCGGTGCGTATCTCTTAGCGAGTGCCTGTACCAGCTCTCAACGGTTTATCATTCCCAGTCATGTAGAGATAGGTGCTCCAAGAGCAGATAGGCCTGCAAGAGCAGAGCAAAAAGGTGTCTGCCTGCAGCTGAAGAAAGGTCACTCTTGCTGTCCTGTTAATACAGGGTTTTCACAGCATTAGAGGATGGGCAGCTCTCTGGATGGCTGGACTGACATTGCCAAGAATTAAAAACAACAACAAAAGCCCCTTAAAGAAAAAAAAAAGTGATTTTATGGCCAGTGAAGAAATAGTCTACTCCATTCCCTCAGGGAAAACTGCCTTCATTTATTTATTGTGATTTAAAAAACAGAAGGGGAAAGTGGTGGTAGGCATAGTCTGAGGCAATCTGTACTCTTCTGATGAGCAAATTACTCTTGGGCCATCCCAAGTGAGGGACAGAGCTTGGCAAGAAGACTTTGGTGAGATCAGGGCTGTCTGCAGCAGGTCCCTGTGTGCATCCAGCCTGGAAATCCTCTGTGGAAGAAAACCAGCAGACCTAGGAGAAGGAAGAGGCAGCTGGGAGGCCATGTTTGAGCACGTGCATCAGTTTGCTGTCCTAGGCAACTGCTTATTTTGCTTATGCCTAGAACTGGTCCTGACCTGGTATCACTCAAGCCGGCTTGCTGAGAGTGAAAATAGCAACTGATTCTAACTGCATGGGTTTGCTTGGTTGTCTTGGAAAAGATTTTGCTCTGCTTTGTTATGTTCTTAATGGAGTAACACCAGTCACAGTCTAGATCATTGCTGAAAATGTTCCTCCTAGTCAGTGTGAGCCAGATTCTGGTCCTGGTTACGGTAATGCAGCTCTGAAGTTACTCCACTGATCCTGGTAGGCTCACTGCTTCCCACTGATTTGCACCAAATATCAGCTCTTTTTTCTTCCTGTTTTACAAGAAGATGTTCTGGAACCTCACTGGTTTGGCTGGCTGCAGTGCAAGGGCCCTTTTTTTTCCCCCCTGTTACTACCCTGAGCAGATTCTTAGTCTACAAACATTCCCTTTGAGTTCATTAAATGGGATTCAAGACAAATGATTTTTGTCCAAAGTACTTTTCTGCTTAGCTAATCATATTCTGGGATGCTCTGAGCAGTGGCGAGATCATTGTAGAAAACCCTTTTCCACTGGGTTCAACTCAACAGCCCATGCTGTGCACGATTCATATATCTTACAGAGACCACCATTGAATTGTCTTGATCCACAGAGGCAGTGTGGCATGTTAGGATCAAGAGGAGACAGATACTCCTTCTCTCTCTGCCTCTCTGTTCTTACCACTGATGGAAGCATGGGGATTTTTGTTTTATTTTCTCCATAGGAAAAAGATATCTGCCTCCTAGACAACAATAAATTAAGACAAAGGTTAAAACAACTTCAAGACTTGCTTTACTTATATGAACTGCAGCTGAAGGACATCCTGGAGAACACTTACCATAGAACAAAAAGTGTGCTGTCCTCAGGCAACAGGAGTGTGCAGCATGAAGTGCATTTACCCACAACAAGTGGAAATTTGATAGTCTATGACCAAGGTATGGTTTGCAGTAGCGTATGTGGAGATTTCAGCTTGCCACAATGTTTATTTCTCCCTGCAGTGTCCCATGTGTCATATGTTATTTCTGCTAAAAGTTTTATAATTTTTGAAGTGGATTGAGTTTTAAAATGCAGTCAGATGATACACAGGAAGGAGAAGGGCAGACTGGTGCCCCTGGAACCAGCAGACATTCCCTGGGGCCAGAGTCAGCTGGCCCAGCTTTAGGTAGCTACCACCAGGTACAACGCAGACACCTGCAGCTGGGCTTCTCACCTGGGGCTCTGGTGCAGAGAGGAACAGGCACCTCTCAGCTGTTTTCCATCAGACCTACTTTAGACATCTCCTTTAGGAAGACATGGGTCTTTCCTATTTGAAGAACCTATTTTCCCTGAGTGACTTATGGGAGCCCAGAGTGCCTTGTTCAGCTGCAGGTACTGAAGCCTTTTTGGAGAAGTCCAGCCTCCCTGTTCCTCGACATCACTTTGAGACCATGGTCATAACTGGAATCATGGCCTGTGGCCAAGATTTTATCCATCATGGGCATTACATTGAAGGTGTGAAGCACTGAGGTCCTGAAAGGCACTCTCCTGATACAGCCCTGGTAGAGCTGGTCATGGGAACTTAGCCTCTTATTTTAGAAATTTTGGGTCCTGACCCAATCTGAAGTACAGCTGAGGCTACCTTCTACATGGAAATTAGCTTCTCTGCAACTGTTCTTGCTGACGGAGCCAGTCCTGGTCCTGCATTGCTCCCATGCTATAGCCCCAGCCTGAGCTGCAGCCATCCTGTATCTCATAAAAATTTTGGGAATTACTGCCTATGGGGCATGGCTGTGAAGGCTCTCAAGCCTTGCTGCTCTTCATCAGGCCTAGCAGTTTGCAAACCAGCATTGCTACTACCTTACTGAACCCTTTGCTTTGGCTTTGCAGGGCTTGCAGAGCTATTACACAGGGTGGCCAGGAGTGTCCTTGTCCCATACAGCCTCTCAGCGATGTCTTCTCTTGGCTTCACATACCCCTTTGCTTTCCCCCAGGCCATTTAACAAACTGGTACTGTTCTGCCTAGATTGCTCCGCACTGTATAATCGGAAGAAGACCAAAAATGGCTACTACCGGATCAGGCCCAGAGCAGACCGAGAGCCTTTCCTAGCATACTGTGACATGTCTGATGGCGGGGGCTGGACTGTCATTCAGCGTCGCAGTAATGGCAAGGAGAATTTCAACAGGTGGGTGCACCTCGGTTGCATCAACAGGGCTGGGCTTGCAGTAAGGCCTCCAGCTCCCAGCCCCCGTCCTGCTGCCTGGCAAAACCCAACATCTGAGGAGCAGGAGACACAAGACTATGCTTTAATGGTGATAACTCTGTGCATTAGGACAAAGTGGCGGTAGATATTCATAGCAGGAGGCCTTTTTCAAAATGGACCTATAACACCTTTTTCCATGGCTTCTCTGCATTTGAGTAAGTGTGTATGTGTGTGCATATTTGTTTTATCATTATTGGAGTCTGTTGAAGGCTCCAAACTAGCAGGTATCTGCTGCCCACACATAGACCAAGACCCACCAAACACATTAGCTGTTCTTATATCAGGAATCATCTTCAGCATGGTGCAACATTTATTTCCTTATCCAGATTATTCAAAAAGATGTCAAACCACTGGTCCAGATTGTTCTTTATGCAAAAATTGCAGAGAGGTGACTTTCACCTGAAAATCTCCAGGAGGAGAGATGCTCTGGCAGCACAGTACAGAAGAAACATTCCCATGCAGATTAATTCGCTATCACAGCACGCAGTCTTTCAGGGCATGCCTAGTGTCTCTTACAGGGAGTGCAATGCATTGCAAAGCTACCTCAACCGGCTCCAAGCTGGCTTGCCCAGAGGCTGGTAGCTATCTAGCCATGGTAGTTCAACTCTCAGCACAGGTGAATGAAAAACATCCTGAAGAGGAGCACTGACTTGTATGTAGGTCAGGCAGAATTAGTATCCCTAATAAGGACATGAGAAAGGGGATAAACACAGGGTTAGAAAAACTGGAAATGTTGATACACAGGAAGTATATGTTAATGTCAAAGATAATATATAAACAACAGAGGAGATTTTAAGAGAATGAAATGATGAGAAGAAAGTAACAGCAGGAGAATTCTCCTAGAAATATGAAACCAGAGAATGCCGATGAAAAATAAGTATATGTCTTTGAAGGACAAGTTGCCACATCCAAACAGTGATCCTGCAAAAAAGCAGAGGTGAGAGTGGTCAATGAATCAAAAATAGATTTAAGTGGAACAGGAGAACAAATCAGACCCAGATATTTTCCTTTTACCTTCATCTGGAAGCTTTTGTTTGCGGCTTCTATTCAGTTTCTGATTCTTCACCATACCACATCATACATCCAAGTTTGTAGCATATTTCAGACTGCAACATTGATTTCTAGCCAGGACTGCATTTGAATTATGCCTTGCTGAAGAGCAACATCAGCTGCTTTGCTGAAGACCAATATGACAGCTGCTGCTTTCCCTTTCCATCTAACTGACAGCCTCATTCTGCGAGCGCTGCATCTGGCAGTTTGAAGGTTTGATCCCAATATATGTGTGCACAGGTTTAGCAGGCGAAGAAGTAAGCTGTGAGTTGTATTTATTTCTAAGGCAGAGTGACAAATCTCAGCTCAGCTTGCAATGCATCAGATCCTTTTAGAACACAATGTCTAGAAGTTTTACTTGTTACCACAGCTAAGTCTCACAGACTAATTCCCTCACATGCTGAAATCAATGTTTGTATCTCACTGCAGGAAGTGGGATGATTACAAACTGGGATTTGGGAAATTCCAGGGCAAGAATGATGAATACTGGCTGGGCAATGACCACATCTATGACCTGCTTGCTAGAGGTGCAAGTATTTTCCCTCCACAAATTCCTTTCCAATTTGCTTGAGAGAGGTAGTTCATTTAACAGGACACTGCTTTGTGTTTAGGAGAGAGTTCATTAAAGATTGACCTGATGGACTGGCATGGGGAAAGACGTTATGCAGTCTATGAAAATTTTCAGCTTGCGAATGAGCAGGTAAGAAATGGAGAGAGCAGTCATTTGCTTGTTTTATCTGTGAGGGTGGGATATCTGCATGTGCAGCATTAGACTTCAGTATCAGGGTTGTAATTACAGCTCTGCAAAACTTTCCCACTCTGGTTCCCTGGGACTCCTGGTTTGGCTGACTGAGAAACAGCACTGGGAGCAGGGACATAAGCCCCGCGACTTCTTCCTCACAGCTGCCAAGTGCCCAAGCCACTGGGTGACAGGATCATGCGTGTTCTCTTGCTGACTCTGCTGCTGCACGGAGGGCAGCTCTCTGCTGCAGGGCACAGGGGCTCCCATGTGTGTTTTCCTCAGCCTCATGATTAAAAGAGTCTCCCATGAGGGAGGAGATAAGGGTTTGAACCTCTGCAAGGAAACTGAACCCTGTTCTCCTACTTCCTAGAATAGCATTTCAGGCTGTCACATAAAAGGCAACCGCCAGAACAAACCCCCTCTACTCTTTTAAGCATTGAACTCTAATACAAACTTTAAAAGTGCAGTTGTAAGTTCCTGTCTTGAAGAGAGGTATCTGTAGCACTACACTCAGTAGTGAAAGCCCAAGGACAAAAACTCCCTGTATTTTCATGATTGCATTCTAGCTTTAGACAGCATCCTGCTCAACGCTGCTCTTTGCAGGCTCGCCTTCCTGAACACCACGCCTAAGTAACCCAAGGACATGCGTTCCAATGCATGGACCAGTCCTAGTTCCAACTCCATCACTGCTCCAGAAATGAACGCATTATGTTCAGTTTGCAGAGTTTTCTTATTAAAAGTTTGAACAGTTTCATTTTAATACCTTACTCCTATTTTTCATAAACAAAAGTGGAATATGATGACAGGAAAAAGCCCACACCACAAAAGTAATCATCCATCTCATATCAAATATCTCTTAGATCTGTTAACTGTGCACAGTGGAACTATTCTTCTAAGTATTCCTACCAGGACAGGACCATTTAGCTAGAAATCAGGTGGCTTCTAGTTCTGGGAGGAGCAAAATTCCTAAGGAGTTATCCTCACTGAACAACTGATCGGTTTATGAAGGCAACTACTTGGCACAGTTTCCTGCCAAGTTGTTCTTGATGAGCTCGGAAAAGCCCTTCAGCTTGTTGTATAGTGTATCAAATGGTTATTGAAAGGCAGTAAAGCCTGAAGCCCTTTGTAGCCGCAGCAGTAATTAGCAGTCCCTTCTGGAAGTTTAAATCCCGTATTGATCTACACTGGGATCATTAAAGAATGGGGCCAAAAGTCACCCTTAACTTCAACAGTTATGCCTTTGATGGTGGATACAATGGCCAGAGCACATCTGATCTCAAAAATGGGAGGAAGGGCAGAAAGAGCTGATATCAAAGCCACGTTTCACATATTCTTGCAGGACAATTACAGGTTATGGTTTGGCACCTATTCTGGCAATGCTGGCGACGCTCTGTCTGGTGGGAGCAATTTTGAAGATCAGTGGTCAGCCTCTCACAGAGGGATGCAGTTCACCACGTCTGACAAGGATCACGATCGATTCCTGACAGGCAACTGTGCATTAGAAAACAAGGGCGGTTGGTGGTTTAACAGGTATGGAAAACAGTTGATTCCTCTTGGATGCGTCGGGTGTGGGTGGCCGTACAGCTGAGACGACTTGCCTGCAGTGCCTTACAGCAGCTGGAGGTTGCTCTGTGTGTTTGCCACCTCACACAGCCAAAACTAAGATGTTCACACCTACAGAGGCTCAAAGGAAAGCAATCTGCTTCTTCCATTATGAAGCAAAGCAGGTAAGTTGCATTCATTTTAAGAAACTTGGCCACAGGTAAGTTGCATTCATTTTAAGCAAATGGGTCAGAATAAATGCATAGGGGGGAATGACCTGGAAGGAAAGGAGCCCAATTAAATTTCCTTAAAGTGCTTTGGGTTATATCCCAGGAAAGAAAACAACTGTAGCCACTGCAAGGTGAAGCATGTACAAAGGACATTATTGCAGAGCATGTCTAGGTGAGCTACCCCTTAAGAGTCCCAATGGTCTGTTTGCTAGTTGGGCATACCCCACACATCAGCAGATGGGGACTCAGCTTCACCAGCCCTGGGAGCTCGGACACACCGCTCTCGGTTTTTCTCTGCTTTAGCATAGGATGAGCTTTTTCTTTGACCAGGCCCTCATCACAGACAAATTGGAATCAGTGGTGCTTCAGAAATGTACATCAATAGTGGAATTTACCTTGACTAAAAGGTAAATCTGCATTTTTAGGTGTCAGTACATAGCTGCCTACACGAGCATACCAAATGGCACTACGCCCCTCTGTTTAGGCAACTGAATCATGTCCCTAGTTAATATATTTGAAGGTGTCAACAGGTTGAATTATCTGACCAGCATAGGTGTCTAGGATGACTCACATACTTCTCTGGGTTCCACTAAATGCATTAACCAGACCTCCACAGGCTACAGCAGTTCTTTAGATAACCAGTTCAGTACAGACAGATATATCTAGGTGTCTGAACCTGTCAATGAATCCCACCCTAGTATTTCCAAATGTACATTGTGCGAAAATTGTACTTCACTGTAATGACGCAACGTCTTCCCAGGCTAAACCTAATCTCCTTTTCTCCCTCTCCTACATCATCACAAGGTGCCATGCCGTAAACCTCAATGGACGATACTACAGAACAGGAAGGTACAATGGATCCCATGACAATGGCATGGTTTGGTCTACGTGGCATGGGATGTGGTACTCGCTGAAGTACTCGGCCATGAAAATCAGGGCTCCGTTCTTTGTTGACAGAGAGAGTGGAGACGGTGAGAACAGTCAGGGCAGCTGAAACCTGCTGCTTTGGAAAGAAAAAAAGTACAGGCTGAAAAGAATTGTGTAAGTTAATAGCCAGCCCTCTGCTGCTGCCAATTGCCAAACCTGCACCACAATAAACGGGAGCTGCACCTGTTTCTACTAGCTGAAGCTAAAGTTGTGAGTTGTTTGAGCCAGCCAGCCAACAATTTAATGGAAAACATATGGATCTCAGTCATGGAATAACCACAGTTTTCTTTTTCAGAAGTCTTCTTTTTATGAAAAACTCTCTGGACCTTGAATGATCAAGTTCTTTTAGCTATCTGGACTCTACAAGGGCTAAATCTTTCTGATCTTGATTTTAACCGTCAGTGCTTCAGTTACATGAACGTAAGAATAGAAACAAGGTCATGGGGAATTGGATTTTGTCTGGTGTGCCTTCATTAGTGCTTTGTTCTAGATCAGGAGAATGTTTTTAAGCAACTCTCCCAATGGTCCCCAATTGCCACACTTCCGTTGCAGAACACTCCTGCACTGTGTGAAACCAAACCAGCGGGTGGACATGCTCCAACTGCTAACGTGCATCCAGACTAAGGCTACTTCAGAGCAAACCCCCACAACACAGAGAGTGTGGATGCTCAGTTTCAGTGCCAACAGCTTCCCACTGCAGATCCACTTCTGTAACACACCGCGACACATTAATGCAGACAAAGACAACGCTGCCAACCAGACTTAAACCCCATATTAAAATTAGGCAGATTTCACTAAATTTAATATGAGCACAGATATTCTTAGTAGTTCATAAATTTGTACGTTCTCGTGTAATTTATCAGATGACTTTGATTTAGTGAAGGGGAATCAGAAAGTGGAAAGCGATTGAACCGTAAGGCACACTGACTTCATTGTCTCATCAGAGTGAAACGGAAGAGCAACGCAAATGACTGAAAGAAATGGAACACTGAAAATTTATTTTCCACAGTTGTTAATAGCAACAGTTAAAAATGAACAGTAATATCAGCTTGATGCAAATCATTTAACTACCACGTTGTAGAATGAGCCTATTTTTTTTCTGAATTACAATGATTTTTTTAAACAGGTAGTTCTTTTCCACTGATTTGCTTTTAGCTTCATACATATTGTAATTTGTATTACATAGCCATAAAGTGTGAAATAAAATAATCTCAGTAGGACTTAACGCTTTTTATCTGGTTTTCAACAGTAGGAACTTGAACAGAAATATGGATGAAAATCTTGAGAAAGCTCGTAATATGAGAACGGCATTCTTTTGTTGTTGGTTCTGGTGCTACTGCACCTGCTGTCCTGGGTAGTTTAGAGGGTCTACAAGGTAAGTTTGATTTCCATGGCTCAAGCTGTCCTGGAGACAATGCAGAGATGTGTGAAGGTTCAGTGTAAAACTTGATTTGGTTCCTCTGCTTTGTCAAGAGGTAAACCCTGTTCTCACTTCTTCCTAGACATCCTAGTGATCGCAAATGTGAACAGCAGAGCACAGTGAGCCAGTGCTCCAGGGAGCCGTGCTCCTAAAGCCTGTGTTCTGGCAAGACTGCCCTGCTGCCCTCTTCCCAGCATTGGCGCGTACCCACATGGAACAGAACTTGCACCTACGTCTCTGAAAGGAGGCTACCCTTGTGAAGAATGGAGCGTAAACGACCACTTACTATTTCCTTTCTGATTGCTACTTCTGTATTTTACAATGGTAAAATCTTAGTGCGAGGTTGTAACTGCATGTTGGGAACATAAGGAATCACTGTGTGCATGTTATAACCATGTGGCCACCGATGAAGTGCTGAGGGCAGTAAGAACAATTTTTGTCTAGGCAGAAGACACAGAGAAATGTGGGTGAAATAAGGTCATGTTAATGCCTTCTGGCAGATGATGCTCAACCCCATTCTTCAGCAGAGAGCTAGGGAAGCAGGGTAAAGACTATGGACTAGTGATACTCAACTCTGCATGCTGGAAATCAACTACAGCACCAGACAACACTAGTGGTTTGACAGTTCATTGAACAGCCGATAACCCATCTGATAATGGAGTATCAAGCTGGAGACAAAGCCAACAGGGCTTAGTCAAACAGCTGCTACCCAGTCCAGTTCCCCAGTGAGTGAGAAGTGAGTGCTGTGAAAGTCCAAAGCTGGGAGCCCGTTTCACCCTGTGTCAATACGGAGAGGCAGGCATTATAGCTGGACTGCCTTCGGCCAGCATCAATATGTTATGGAGCTTTTTTCTGTCTCCGAGAGAGAAAACGGGGACAAGATGTGACAGGCTGGGAGGGAAGGGGCCTGCCTTGCTGTCTTAGATATAAGATGTACCTAAGTCCATCGAATGCATTACAGCAGCTGTTCTGAATGCAGCCCAACACTGAGACAAGGTTGCAGGCAGTAGCATCTGACTTGGAGCAAGGGTCCCCCTCCTCTGCCCTCCTGCTGTGCAGAGAACCCCCTTGGAGATGCAGGCTTTGTGCGGGACCCTGCAACTCCCACAGCAAACTCCAGGAAGTGTTCCAGAACCCTTTGTCTTAATAAACAGGGTAAAATACCACTAGCTGAGTGATTATTTCACCTGAGGGCTGCTGCCAAGCGCTGAAGGTTAGGGGAATACTTGCTGAATGTTGCTGTGCTGTACATTTGATCTCCCGTTTCTCCAGGGTCTCCTGGGCTGAGAGGCTCATCAAAGCTGTGAATAGATATTGTAGCACTGTAGCTCCAATGCTGACAGATAGCTGCTTCAGGGCAAACGTGCTTCACACGGCAGAGTTTACCTTGGTTCAGGGGTGGTAAGTAACCTGAGCAGCAATTGCTTCAGAGGTCTGATTTCCAGCTCATTTAAGTCAATTTAAAGACTCATTACATTTGATTAGCTTTGGATCACCCTTCAAGTGTGGACATGTTCTCAAATGCTTTAAACAGCATTTCAACCTGACATCTTACGGGAATGCGTAGCTGGTACGATCACCGCAAGGGGCTGAAGGGCTGAATGCCAACAACGCGGCATGCTGGTGCAGCTCCTGGGGCAGAGGGAGCTCGCATCACCCTGCGAGTCGGATCTGGCACTCCAGCAGCAGCTACAAAATGTTACCCATCAAAAAGGCAGTTCAAATGGAGGGGCTTGACTCTGGTGGCCAAATGGTGAGCGTCTGGCTCCTCCTAGGCTGTCACAGCAAGCCCTCCCACTGTGCACCTGTCCAGTTACCTGTGCACGCTTTGGACACTTCAGTGGGGTGCCCTCGGTAACTGGCTAACGCGCAGCAATGCTGATCTCTCTTTAAAATTGTTGTTGGAGGAAAAAAAAGTGGGGGATTGGGAAATCTATCCTTCCACTCGGAAAGCCAGTTTTGAGAAAGATAGCAGCCTACTGCCAGACAACTAAGAACATGCTAATTTTTGCTTCACACCCACAAGGCAGGTTAAAGGGCACATAGGGTTGGGCTCCTTACAGAAGAGTTGTTCTTTGACAGTCCTCTGCCTGAACCTACCTCCTCTCACTCCATCCTCCACGGGGAGCATCTCCTCCTTTCTTGTAGCTGCCCAACAGCACTCTCCTGGTCTTCGGGAACTCCCTGAAGAGACAGTTATATTAACAAATAGCAAGTAAAGTCTCTGAGTCATTCTCACGGGCCCAAGCTCTGTCTCTACTGTTAACTGGAGTTTCAACCCAGCTCTGAATACTTGCAGCAGCGTGTAATCGCCAGTTTGTGATCTCTGGTTTTAAAGCATGACAAAAATCGCAATGTAACTTTTGTGCTTCACCATAAGATTCTCTGGGAATCATCAGACGTTGTCAAGCCATTTTACTTTTTCTTCTTGTCTGTGAAACAGGTATTAATCAAATAAATGTGGTATTTGCTGGTTTTATTCATAATTTATTTTGACCTTGCTGTAGTAGCATTACTGTCAATTTATTTACACACACAAAAAAGAAAATGTTTCGTAAAGGCAAAGATGATTATAGATAAGATGGGTGATTCAACAGTCCTCTCACTGCCTTTTGCAGGTACTTGAATGCTCCAGGAATGTTTTGGATGGCTAAAATTTAATCATCAGTTTCCTTTGCCCTCCCAGTGGCATGCCCTTTTCTACTCACTTTGTAAATGCAAGTAATTATAAGTTACTGTGTTTTCTTTGGATAAATATTGTCAGAAAGAAAATATCAAAGTCTTGAATGATGAAGAATGGCCCCTCAATTTTAAAGTAACTCCAAGTATTCAGTGTCAGTTGTTTGCACTTTCATGCAACCAGCTAAAAAAAACACCACCATACGACTTATTTGAGCAATTACAACGAATTAACACAGTTCAGTAACGACTACCAAAAAAACAACGAAAACCGCTCACAACTTGAGGTTTGTGTTTTCTAAATGGGAAATGATTCACTAATTAGGACACACGGTTGAGGACAGTGGACAATGGATGCTTTAGGACATCATAATCTACTAGCACACAGTCCACAAGGCGAGAAAGGCTAGATCAGTGGCACTCAATATGTACGATGCATGAAACACAACTGTTTTATGCAATAAAATCTATTGGCTATTCCTGCATCACACCTTCACTAACACATGCTTTCCCAGGGTATTCTGTGTGTATTGTACACACATACATACAAAAAATAATGATATGGAAGCACTTTCCAGTAATTAGGAAGGAATGTGTTCCCACAAGCCAGACTTGGGGTGTTATTCCCTCCTGCTCTGTGCAGCGTTAATGCAATTCCCACTGCTCCTTCCACCAGAAGCCAACAGATCCTGCAGATCCTCCCCTGTGCACACCCCTCCTGAAGGGCTGCAATGAGTCACTCAGATCACCAGCTTCTCAATGCTTAAAGTACTTGTTTCATCCTCTTCATTTGAGCCAAAATACCCAGGGAGGTCGATCATCTGCTGCTCTGCCTCCGTTAAGCCAAAAGTAGTATTATCATAAAAGGCAAAGTCAGGGTCCAAGGGGTAGCTCTGGCACTTGTCCCTTCGGTACTGGGCAGGGCTTACACTTGGGCCTCTCTGGGAATTATCTTTGCCAGCCAAGCCCGTTTCCTTCCGCCATGCACCTCTGGCATTAGGTGAAGGGCCCCTCTTACTTCGGCTGGGCTCTGGCTTATCAGCTGCCTTCTCCTGACTGGCAGGCTGGCGGTCAGTGATCAGGTCCAGCTTCTTCACCGGAGGACCTGCCCTGGGGAGGGACTTTGTGCCATGGCCCTGCGGGTCACATGCCAGCATGGTGCTGTGGGGCTGATCCAGCTTTTCACAAGTCGGATTAGCGTTTCTCGATTTTGGCCGTGTCCTGTCCTCCAAACCCTGGTCCCACGTTCTGGTCCTGGAGTTGTAGAGAGGAGTCTGTCGGGGGGTGAGGGTGGACATGCTTCTCTCTCTGAAAGGCCTGGCCTTTTTAGTTTCATGGAAACTGGCTGTTCTTCTAAACTGCGGGTTTCTGTGGCAGCCCCTCTCGGACAAGTCCCCTCTGTTATCCTGGTGCTTGAAATGAGCTCTTCTTATCAAGGTTTGGGTAGGGCTCATTGCAGGATTGGCCTGTGAGAATGGAAAATCCAGCCTAGGGTGAGAGCTTTCCCCTGGGAATTTGGGCTGACTGGCTGGCTGGTCCAGAAACGGAGATTTGATCCTAAATTTGTTTGACACTGCCTCCTCTTGGTTTTCCCCGCTCAGGGGAAGCATCGTGGTGGCACCAACAACTGTGTCTGTGAGGGGATTCTGAGAGACGTGATACACCTTGGTGGTCTCAGTCAGGCCTTTCTTCTTCATCTCTTTCAGCTGCTGCTGTGCGAGGCGGTAGCTGAAAATCGGAGGGATTATTTTTTGGGCATTTGGCTGAAAGTTCTCACTTCCAGAGGCATCACCTTCTTGGGCAAATTGGAGGCTTCGCCTGTAGGTCAGAGGAATGTTTACAGGGGCGTCCCCTCCTTCTGCGAAGCTGTCCCGCTGCTTGTTACCTTGGCAAATGTTCTCCTCGTCAGAGTTTTTCCGGAAGCCAGGGGAATGGACAGAGTTTCGGTGGACGGTGGTGCTGCACTTCTGAGCTCTGCAGAGCTTCCTCCAGAGGGTGATGAGAACGGTGGCAAAGATGATGAACAAGCATAGGGAGATACCTGTGATGGTGACTATATTATTTGCTTTCTGGTCCTCTCCTGTCTGGACAGAAGGTGGGGTGGGAGGCTTGAGAGCTGTAACAAAGAGCACAAATGTCTGTCAGAGTTGCACTATCATCAGCGTTTTGGTATTTTAGGATGGAAACGTTACTACAGGGAAAAAAATAACCAATTAATACAGTACAGGAAGTTGTTTGCAATTAAAATTTGCTCATTGTAGATGACTTGCTACTGATCACTTCAAACTGCCCAAAAACAGACCTACTTACTTTAAACCAGGGGTCCCACAGACCTTTTCAATGTTATCATTACTTTTGCCTGTTCTGCCATTTCCATAAGGCACTCCAAAATACATGTAAAACAGGACAACACTATTTTGTCCTCCTTTATGAAGAACATTACGATTCCCTGGTGAAAAGTGCCATAAAAGGGGTAAAAATAACCCAACCCAGGCTGGTACTTCAGGTATCACTTTAAAATTATTTTTAGGATAGCTTAAGTGGGTGTGAGAATTGCAGTGAGTTTGAAGAGCAGAGAGGCAGTACTAGCAGGGCAGTGTACCTTTCCTAAGCAGTCCTGTGAGGGTGCTTCTTCCACCACTGCTTGTCATTGCAACCCCAGAGGACAAAACCCTCCCCTCCACAGCAGGCTCCTAACTGGGAAGAAAGTCATTGCTCTCGTGCCCCTGGCATTCTGGTACTGGCACTATTCTGTCATAGTCTGGAGATGCGCCTTCAAACAGGAAAGAATACCCTGCACACCTGTGATGTGAACATCTCAGAGCTTTCCACAGCCCTATTTAAACCTCTCACCTGCACATGGCACCACATTACAGGCAGCTGAACCAATGAGAGATTAATAATTCTTTTTTTGGACAAGGGCTCCAGTGGCAGCCCTGAGCAGAACAGAGCATGGTTGATGGATTAATTGGTCCAGCAGCTAATTTTATTGTCAGGTAGCACTCACTTCCCAACTTCTTGTGGACAAATAGCAGCCTCATAAGCCATGAAAATGCTGTTGGAGGACAAGGCTGCTCAGTTGTCTTGACAAGAGCTGGCCATGAAGCTGTGAGCTTGAACTGAGCCACATAACAACCTTCTCCCAGTCTCTAGTTTTATCCAGAACCCAGGGCCATCCATCGGGGTGATGGACAGTCTGCTGTAAAACTTGCCAGGCGCTCCTGCCTGCACTACAGTGCCTGCCCAGCCACAGGAAATGCGTCTGCAGAATAACGAGAAACAGACACCATGTACTTCCCATAATCCAGAAGAACACTCATTCAACGGTGAGCTGGTAGCACAGCTATTAGGTGTGCAGGATGCACAAATGCACTGATGAACACAGGCCAGAAGGTCTTAGGCTGCTACGATAACAGACGTGCAGGGTGCTGGGTGGGCAGGAGACCCATTTCTTTGACTCAGGGCTACCTGACAGCCTCAAGACCTTTGAAAAATCCTGCCATGGGATTAACCTTGAGCTTCATGTCACTCTGAGAGCTCAACATCAGCATAAAGAACATGGCCACTGCCTGCTGAACCTTTTTTGGAGCATACTTAAAACTTGCATTCAGCCCAACACCATCATGCCTGGAGCACGGAGCACTGCCATTCTGGGCCTGAGCAGCAGGGGAACACGTTGACCCCAGGGGAGAAGGCAGGACCAGCATTCGCCCTGTTCAGTACTACCACAGCAGAGCAATTCATTCATTGCTCGTCCTTCTATCAGTCTCACACCTATTTTCTGAAGACTCTATTACCTACCTGGAATGCACACTGTGCTGTATCATTTGGAGTAGAAAGCTAATAGCTAGCAAACAGCGAGGTTCAAAACATGCCTTAGTCACTTAGGTTTGCTTCTCTCCAACTCATCTACCTCTGCCCCTAGACTGCATGTTGGTTTCATTTATTCAGCCATTTGCTCCATCTGCTGGACTAATGACTGCAAATATAGTTTTGCGGAAAAAACCCTTGCCTGCTTCAGAAGGGTGTGGAAAGCTGGGGTGTGGGGAGGAATGACGCTCCCAGCCCAAGATCAGACAGCAGATGAATGCTGTAAGATCACAGTGTCAAGTCACTTCTTGAGCAACCTAAAGTTCAGTGAGATGAATCACGTAGGTGATTCTATAAAGAAAGCACCTGACATGGGAGCAGGAGGATTAGAAACCACGTGCAAGAGAGAAGCGAGGCAGTTCCTCCAGATGATCCCATGGCAACGGGTGCAGATGCAAGCCTCCTGTGCATCCACATTCTCTATATACAAACCCTCTTCATTAACCCAGAGACCCTGCTGGAATTTGAGGACTGTCCAGACCTGCTGAGCGCTGTCAGACAGTAACTCCAACCAGACTGCCACAGGACAGCTGACTTCTCTGGAAACCATTATGAGCCTTATACAGCTGCACACCTGCATAGAAAGGGTGACACCTCCGAGAAGCACCAGAGAGGCCTGTCTCTCCTGTGCATGTAAAGCAAGGTGCACACCCAAATCACATCCCCAGCTCACGCTTCGCATGGGCAGAGCCCCCTCCAGGGAGCTCTGTGCACCGGGGATGCTCTCTGAGCTCCACAGGAGTGGGGTGAAACTGGCTGGAGAGGAGCCAAGCCAAACACTGTGCTTACAGGAACACCCCTCCAGCTGGTAACAGGAGGCATGGAATAGCACAGCTCAGCATCAGCTTCAGAAAAACACCAACTACCCCACTACGTTTTGCTGGTGGCATCACTGCCTGCAGCAGTCTGACAGAGTTTGGCATAGAGAAGACAACTAGCCCTAGAACAGGGCATTAGCTTTAAGCTGTGCCCTTAAACATCTGACCTGTTCCTCTCTGCTTACACTCACAGCTTTATGAAATAAGCAAACCCACAGGGCCAGCACTTTCCAGTCATTAAAAACATCAGACATCTTAACAACAAACTGCTACAACATCCCAAGTGCTGCACCAACACTGACAAAATGCAATACTTGGCTTGACTGCATGCAATTTTTAATATTTCACCTGACTTTCTGTTCAATACCAACCCATCTCTTACAGTGCTCCACAATACATTTCAGTCCTGCCTGTATACTTCTGAAGCTTTTGTTCGACAAACACCTTGAGGATGGTTCAAGCCAACACCTAGATCAAAAAAGTAGTCCTGCCCTCTTCCTGCTCCGGCTGTACGTCCCTCTGCTGCCCTTCCCTTTCCAGTGGCACAGGCATTCCAATGGCCACATGATCAGCAACTTCTCCACATCCCCAGACTGTCCATTTTTTAGCTAGCTCCATTCCAGTTCTCCACACTCCACTTTTCCCAGCACAAGGAAGTGCACAGAAGCAGCCAAAGCAAGGAGTAATGCATTTCTCACTTTGCAATAGCGTAAAATATCTGTCAAATTACAGCCTGAGAGCCTAGGAGCCTGCACAGTTCCTGTGCATCTTTCCTTCCCTATCCCTCCCACCTGTGGCACCTGTGGGACACCAAGGCATTGGAGCTTCTAGATCAGCCAGGTCCTGAGCAGATGGACCTCTGGGGCCCCTTGGCATCAGCACCCTCCTTTTCAGCGGGGAGTTGGCAAGAAGCAAACTTCTCCTGCCCCTCAGGATGGCTGCTAGCACCCAGTTATGGTGTTGGCACAGCCTCATCCAGCCTCACCAGGGCCCATGTGGCTGCTGTAAGCCCCTCTCACCTTACAGGAGGCTCAGGTCTCCTGTACCTGCACCCACTTGCCACCTGCCGGCACCAGCCAGCCTGCCCTGTCATCGATCAACAGCAGTGGCAGGCTGGGGCAGGGGGAGACCTGGCACTGCCACCTCAGAAAACTCCCAGAATAGGAACCCCACACTGCAGGCCCCAGCTGGAACCAGTCCCCTTTTAATAGGTTTCCATTTTTTAATAGGTTTCCATTGCCCGGAGTCTTTGGCCTTTGGTACCGAACACATCTCCTTCAGCCCTTCCCCATTCCCTGGCCATGCTGAAGATTTTAAACCCCTTCCACGGCATTCACAGCATGCAGAAATCTTCTTAAGCCTTGGAGCCCTATCTTCATCTGTCCCACAAATGCACGTAGGCTCCTGCCCTACTCCATCAACCACAGGAATATCACATCCCCCAAATCAATATGACTGAAGGAGAGGTCGGATGTTTCCATTTTACAAAACCCTTCTAATAACAGGCCCTTTGATTTTTCCAGGGCAGACAAGTGACCACAGGGAAGAGGACAGAAGAGTTACATACATAAACAGTCCTCCAGTGAACACAAGGAAGTCTCCTTCGGTGATCCAGCACAGCCTAGTTTCACCGGCGAGGAGGTGAGGCACTCTCGGAAGCGCTCCCGGACGCCGTCCCCGCAGGTGACACTGCAGGGGCTCCAGGGCTGCCACAGGCTCCAGGTTTCTGCAAATACACAAACTCACAGCAATGAGGAACGCGTCTGCCTCCTTACCTTCAAAGACACAAGCATATGTCTTCTCTTATTTAAGAAACCAGCAAAAAACAACCAAACAATGCAAATGGCAACACCGAAAGAACAAGAAGCTTCCAGGGACCTGCTCCTGTTCCCATCAGAGCCTGAGGCAATGCTCCCACTTTCTTTTTCCCTTTTTTTCACTCCGGTGCCAGCCAGAGACATAGCAGTCAGTTAACTGAGGCTGGCAGGACCTGCCTGGAACAACAGCAAATGGAAATTAATCCACAAATCTTTGGAATGGGTTTGTAATTTATATATTAAACCAATTCCTGCCTGACAAATAGTGCTTTTACAGCAGGATAACTTCATTGACTTAAGTGTAGTTACTCCTGATTTATATGATTGTGGAATGAGGATAGCCTACAAGGCCTAATGAAATAGCAATATTGGTTTTTCTCTTTATTATCTTCTCAGCACACAAACATGTTATTGAATCATTCATCTGACAGCTTACAGGTCCCTATTGTTTTATTGCTTATGGCTAGGCAATTAACTCAAGATGAAATTTTGCAGGTTCATTTATTTATTTTAAGTGGAGGCAGGCTCAGGTTCTAATGCTATCTCAAACATTATAATTTTTTAATATGTAATGAAATCCCTCTTCTGCTTAGACAACATCCTCATCCAGTGTTCAACACTAAAACTTTACAGCAGCGAGACCCAGAGAGAGAAAGGGACTGTCCCTGCCCATATCTGACAGCTGTGGCACTGAAGCAGGACCACAACTTTAAATTCCAAACCAGTGCATAAGTCCAGGTGCAACCTTTAAGGACAGATACCCTGGGGACCCTCCTATGGGTCAGTTCACTCAGTGACCTGGCTTTGAAATGTGCCACAAAGGAAAACAATAGACCACTTACTCCATTTCACTACTCGCAGATAAAGTAGAAAACCAGCAAAGTCACAAAATGTGGATTAGAGTTGCCAAAGTTTTCTCTCTTAAATAATTTATGGTTCTGCTACTGCCAACACAGGTCACGATCTGTAATATTCTTACACTGTTGCTTTGCTGCTAGCATGCCACCAAGTTCCTGACTGGTGAACAATTTCGGATGTTAAAGGACTGGACTGGAAATGCCCTTATGATTTCATGTTATATCATTGCTGTATTGTTCATAGTGTGTTTTTATTTTTAAAAGTCTTGAACAAAAATAAATACAGCTGTGTTTTAATAAACATGAAATTTTAACTGCTTTGGTCCCTGTCCTACAAATTTTTGTGAGCATGCCAGTATGAATAACATTAATGTGAGCAGCATTATAGAACCAGCAGGGCTGTTCTCCTGCGTGCAGGTACTCAGCTGCATTGCAGGATGAGGCCCAGAGGTTTTGAGCTTACACTTGTGCTGTCAGCCAAGGCTGCAGAGTGTGTGTGGGCATACACTCACGCACACCTGTGTGCATGCATGTCAAGTACGTCTGCCCGGCCTAATGCAGAGTAGAGATGGACATGGTGAGACACCCTACTGGCGCTGTGGTTTTAAGCCCACACAACATCAAGTGACTTCCCTGGCTATTTGCCGCTGACTCTACCACAATACTGTGATACCCATGGTCCCAGGCTGTCTTCTACTTTGTGATTTTTGTGCACCTCTCTGCCTTCACCCCTCTGTCTCTGGAGCCGGAAAGTCGCTACAGTGGCGAGAGGACCCCAGAGGCAAGCTGAGCTTTCACACTCCTCCTCCAGTTTGCAGGCATGCCAGTTCCCAGTAAAGTGCGAAACGAAGCAAGCCTGGATGGCACGTGGTGTCAGGAGGGATGAAGTCAGAGGATGCTAAGGAGGGGGGAACTGGGGAAGTTTGTTAGGGTAAGGAGTCCCTCAAAGGTACAGACAAAATCACTTCCGCTGCAGAGCAGAGCTATTAGTGAGGGCAGCAAGAAAAATGGCCATAATCAACAGTCAGTCAAGGGCCCGCTGATCCCTCCTCCAAAAGACTTCATGGTATCAGAGTATTTGGGGATCTCATGACACTTTTCTTCATATCAGTATCATTAAAGGCTCCAGCAGTGTCCCTCATCACTGGCAGACGGAGGTAGGCTAGCTGGAAAAGCACCCACCTCCTCTTAGACTACTTTATGTCAGCAGCCTGGTGAGTCCCTGCCATAACTTCCAGTGTGTGAGGTAGCTCTTTTCCCTCTCCCCACACTCCCTTCTCATTCAAACTTCTGTTAATTACAGTCAGACATAAAGCCAGAAACAGAAAGGTTCTGGTTGCCACCAGTGGCGACAGTGGAGGGTGCTTGGCAGCCTCTGCATTGATGCCTGTGGGCTCCAACGTACAAGAATGTTTAGGATGAGTAATTTTCTAACTCTGAGGTCAAACCTATGATGTGCCCATTGCTCTGGGGCACTTCTCACTGACTTCAGCTTCAGATGAGGACACAGAGTTCCTTAGCAAAAACACTTGGCATCCATAGCTTTGGGGATAAGAATATGTGCCTTAAGCAGCAGGAGAAAAGGAAATGCTCCAGCTCCCATGAAAGACTGCAGATTTAAACTCCTGCAACTTGCTCTGCAACCTACCGCAATTACCAGAATGTAAAAGAAAACGAAGCATAGTTTATTCTCCCCCAAGGAAATGAAATGATTAACCTCCATTTAAGACAAGCGGATCCAAAGCGCCAGGGGAAAAACCAGAAGGTATGCACCGCAAACTAGCTCTAGTAAGTGTGAATTTTTTCACATACAATTGGGGAATCAATTATCAACGTGAAGACATCTAACTGATGAGTTAGTTTGAAATAGCTGACAGTTGGCAGATCTGCCAACATGAAAGATAAATGCAATTAACTGTGTTAATTGTTGCTCTGCATAAATATCTCTCCTCGCATTTCTGTGTTTGTAAGACTTTGAGCATGCAGTGCTATCCAGTGTCACAGTCCGAGAGGGATGCTCAGCATCATCCTTCCAACCTGATGCATGTGATAGTCCTAAGCACTTCAACAAGACCAGTGATATAGGGCAAAATCACTAATCCTTCACAGGCTCATGTAAACACCTATGGTAGCCTGGGGGATTGCAGAGTATTTGTTGAAGTTGACATCAGCTTTTAGGTCCTGAGATTGGGCATACATACATTGTATTGGTGTTTGGATAAGACCTGGGAAAACACCTTTTTCACCCATTCTGTGTTTCTCTATTTCCATGGAAATGTAGCCTGGGTGCACTGAAATGGTGGCATGCTCCAACAGGTTACTAATGTTTGGACAACAAAAGGATGAGGATCCTTTAAAGGAAGAAAACCTAGGCTGGGCCTGGTCAAATTACAGTCTTTTTCCCACAAACAGGCGCCTTTAAGAACTGCGGAGGCACAGCCTAAGAATTTTTTTTTCAGAAGCTAAGAGTTATCCCAGTGAGTCCATAACACCTGATTTGTTCCTAAAATCCTGGGGTTGTGGAGATGAAGCATTCACTGACACATGGATGGGGCACAAACCAGCCCTGGCATATGCAGATCCCCTGCATCAGCCTGTTTCTAAATAAATGCAAGCCAGGTACAGATTCAGGCAATAGAGCTAATTGGTTCCCAGATTTTCCTACAGATAGGCAGGTCTGATTCATACAGTCTTATTCAGGAAGCAAGAGTTTGATGGAAGTTGTATATCCCTGCCTGACCCCTAGATACTCCACTTACTATTCTCCTCCCTTACCGACCACTCTTCTCTTCAGAACGTCTTCCCCCACCTTCCTCTTTCCCTTTGCTGGCAAAAAGCTGCACTTCTTATGCCCTGCTGACCTCCCAGTAGCCTTTTTTTGACAGTTAGTGAAAGTCAGATGAACAAAATTCATCTCCGCTGTCAGCAAGTGCAAAAGACTTCACTAGGATTCACACCAAAGTTGAAACTGGTCTCTGGAGTGTAACAAAGGACTGTAAAAGAATGTTAATTAACACCAGAAATATGACGAAAACATGCCCATTTCTATGCTGTAGCAATACTGATTAATTTTTTCAGTCTCATCCTGAATGGTTCAAATGGGATATAGGCTGGGACATGGAACATCCTCCTAAGGAGTGCAGAAGTCTCACTGCTAGGGACACTTGCAAATTCCAGACAAGCAAAACACAGGAAAAAGTATTGAAAAGAATGAGCCTGCAATGCAACTGTTGCTGGGTAAGATGATGTAACAGACTTTCCTACCTCAGATATTCAAATAATCCTGTCAAACAAAGGGGAAAAAATTAGCCGCCTGACTCTAAGTCACTTGTGTGAAACAGTTAACACCCCACTGAGATGAATGAAGTGACTTACATCTTGCTGTTATTTTTTCACAGGTTCTCCAGCTGGAGACTAGAGAAAGCTGCACAAGTGCTGGCTCACCTTTAATAGACATATTGTCCACCTTTAATAGATATATTCACAGTCTTAGATAGAACAGGATTTTTGCAATGCTCATTCTGAAGTGGATGGCCGGGGCTGGAAGAGCTGCTGGCCTGGCTCACTCAGGGCCACCAGGAGCCATCTCCTTTCTACTCCAGACACATCAGATTCCTGTTCCGCAGGCTGGACTAAACCTGGCTGGGATGAGCGGTAAAGAGCAGGACTGACAAAGGGTCAGGAATATAACTGATGCCTGACCTATGGAAAATGGGTGTGGAAAAATAATCTTATCCTCTGTGGTTTGGATGCAGATAATTTTAATGATTTTGGAGCTTTGATCTTTTACAAGACGATATCTCTGCTTCATAATAATAGAGCATATGCTAAATGAAGCAAGAACTGGCTGAGTGACAGATTTGATATGCAGTTGTCAACAGAAAACCATCACAGAGTGGGAATACGTTTGGAGAGATTCCAAATGGATTAGAATAAGGCTCAATGCTGTACAATGCTTGCCTAGCTGACACAAAAATAAATCTAAAATCATTACTGAGAAAATATGTCACTCCGTTGATGACATAAGTAGATAGCACAGTTGTATGGAGCAGTGCAGATTACTTGCTAAATTAGGATAACTCAAGCAAACTAGATGGTAAATCAGGAAAATGTAAAACGTAGGAAGAAGGAATACAAATTGTACTTGCAGGATAGTAGACTACATATTGAAAGGTCATACACAAAAACACCTCAAGAGGAGTTTACAGGGTAAAAGTTATGGCAAAATTAGCTAATGTAATTGGTGAAAATTACAGCAGAGGAGCAGTCAGTAGCTGCTCAAGGGGCATCAGTGAGGAGGATGTCAGAACACAGCACCCAAAGCTGGCAACCCTGTCATCAAATAAAAGGACTGTTTAAAAAAATGGAAATGGAGCCAAAAAGAGCCAGAAAATTAATCAAATCCTGAAGAAAATACCTTCCAACTAAAGACTTAATATTTTCAGTTCCTTAAAAAGAACATTGAGATTATCTGGAAAGACTCAGATGATCTGGATGTGCAAACGCCTTCGCAGGGGAAAGACAGTGGATAGGAAACAGCTGTCTCCTCTAGCAGAGAGCAGCAGAGTGAGAGCCAGTCACTAGAGGATGAAATTAGATGAGCTTTATTTATGAAACACAGAGTTAAAAAAAAAAATCAGAGCAGACTATTGAGAGAAATTACCAGAAGGGACTCTGTTTTGTGGTGCCTTCAACAAAAGACTGGCTAACTCTCTGGAGGATAAGTGGCAGTTGAATGCAAAGATTAGTTGTAAGACTCAGCACCAGGGTAACTGGATGAAAAGTGATGGTGCATGCTGCACAGGAGCCCAGACTAGAGGATTTATCACCCCTCCTTGCCTTAAACTGAGTGAGTTCAGGAAGTCCAAAGCAGAAATTAAGTATCTTGTGGAGAGGCAGCAGCCTCCCGTTCTACATGAACAGCTATCAGGGATCCAGGTCTATGCACAGTGCCCTGCAGCAGGGTGAGCGATACTTCTGAGCCCAGGAGAGGGTCTTCCGAAACATCTGGGAGGCGGATGGCCATCGCAGGCAGGATAGGTTCACTCTGCCTGTCGTGGCTTCAGGTTGATACGCCCCTCCCAGAACACCCCACTCCTTTCAAACACTGCCTGCAGGCTTTGAAGTCTCGCAGATACAGGCACAAAGTCAGATGTGCTGCAGTCTAATTAATTTCAGGTTGACATTTTATTTACGGCTATGTGGTGTGGTTTTGCTTTCATCGGCTTTGTAGATTTGACACTTCTAACTTGGCAGCTATTGACTTAACTCTGTTCTTCACAGGCATAGCCTGATTCTTTCGACTGCAGCTGTAAGGATGGTGCTGTTGAGGAACCCAAGGAAACAAAGCAGATTGCGGAGAGTCATTGCTTAAGGTGGATTTCATCAATTAAAACAGTCAAATATTAGGCACAGAAACATATCTATGTCATATCCTAGGTATTCATCTGTCAGAGTAATTATCTAGATCGCATCAGTGTAACATACCACCCAAGCACAGAGAAAGAATTAGAATTCTCTCTTCCTTTTTCCTTGAGAATTATCTCCATTAAGAAAATAATATGCTTTCATTTTTAGATAGACTTTCTTATGCCAAGGAAGAGAGAGAGTGCCAACAGAGGATGCAGATGGGAAGTTAAGATGAAGAAAAAAACTATGTACCAAGTTTGGCATATGGTGAAAATAGAGGTCATTTTTTGTACAGTGGTAATTAAGAGCTAACAATTTTAGGATTTATGAAATAGGACAAAGTAAGACCAAATAACATTAGGAACATAATTAAGGTAGGCTGTGTCTGGACTGTGTGCTTTGGAGCATGTCCTGCACTCCTGGTCTCCTGATGACCTCGTGCAGAAACCTGCCCATGAAGCACAGTGACCCTTTCTTTTTTTGGTTTGAGTCCCTGCAGTTCCTTTTCAGGGAGACCAGGGTGGGGAGGTGTAGAAAATGGTGTACATCTCAAACCTTTCAACCCAAACTCTTTGAAGTGTTTACATGGGAAAGACTAATTCATTATGTACGGACACAAGCCTGCTCCAAATGAGAACATCTACTATTCTGTTCCAGGATGTAGGCAGCACAACCTAACCCAACCCAACTCCAGTCCCCTCGTGCACATACAGCCCATCCCTCACTGCGGTTGCTTTCCATAAATGAGGGATGAGAAGGATGTTTGGCTCATCTGCTTCCTCTGCCATGCTATTGTGATTTGTAGACTCTGCCAAACCATGGATTGCCACCTCCAAAGCTATATCTGCATAAGATGTATTGATATAAATCGAATGCATAGATATCCCTTAAAGAAGGCTGAGGAATGGGCTCAAGCTCTGTCTTGTGATCATACTTAACTGTGATCATTCATACTCCTGGAAAACATTGTGGCTTCTGCCAACCAGCACTCTCCCAGACCACGCCTGGTCATGGCCCAAAGGACTATATGGACCGCAGACTGTCCCCAGCCGGCAGTTTGTATGATTCAAATCTTTTCTGGGAGGAAAGGTTTAGCTATAAGAATGTGACCCATGATCTGCCAGGTGGCCTCATGGGTTGGAAAATGCAACCTGGTCTGTTTGAAGCAGCAGCAGAGACATGTCTTGAAAAGCTGCTTGAAAAACCTGCAAGCTAAGTAACACGACAAAACGTCTTTTGCTATGGCCAAATCCTGATTCAGCTCATCAAAATCTGTATGTCTCACAGGTAGGATTCTAAACTCCTACAGCAAATGAGCTAGAGAAAGAGACACCCAGGTGAGGATTCAGCCCATGTATCTTCTATACCCATGAGTCACCTTAGTGAGATGCCTGTCTCTCTTGACTAAAAACCTAGAAAACTACTTAATGTTGGACCCTTGGCTTTTAGACACTTAAATGTAGGGAAGACTAATCCTACCTTTAGCATCTCCAATAGGCCAGATCTACTGCACTAGCTTCTTACCTCACTGAGAGGGCCAAGTTCCAATTTTACCCAGACTAGATAGATAACATCATTCAGAATGCCCCCAACAGTTTTGGTTGGTACTTAGTGTTAACTTAGGCAGTATTAAGCTATCCCAGTGGCATTTGCTAACAAATATCCCTGTGTATGCCTCTACATAACAGTCTACTCCATCTTGTTCCCATCTGCATATGGCATTACAACTATTTTGTCTGGTGTAGGAGACCCAAAAAGTAGTTATCCAAGAAGGGGTGCCACAATCAAACCTATTTATCATTTCCCATGCTGGCTGGGAAGAGTGTTGATTTTGGCTTAAAAAGGACAAACATCAGTACAAACCCATATTCCTTTGGATTGTCATACACTCCTTAACTCTTGTTGGGAAATGGCTTCGGTTTGAGAAATTAAAGAGGTCAAAGCAGTACTTGTTCTTCCCCACATCAAACAAAGTGCAGTTAAATTCTGTTTTGTTGTCTCCTGGGTGAAGGGTGTTTTCATACAACCAAGTTGTTCTTTGACTAGGATGCTTGAGAGCCTCTTTATAGACGACAATTTTTCCACTGATAGAAGTGCACGGTGGAGAGACTATGAAGACCTGCACCAAAGTTTTGCATGTTGCTTCTGGTGCCACAACCAGTCTGTATCCAAATTTGTGGAGGAGATCTATGGGTCCTATGGAGGCAATGATGGAATGTGTTTCTATCGATTTCAGTAACACAGTGATGTATGTTTCCTGACCAACAGGTGGGCAGTCAAACTCTACCCACTGGGACCTAGAAAGCGGGATTCCTTTGCTAGTTCTAATACCCAGAGTCTCATCAGAGCTTACTCGTCCAAATTCATAAAGGGTGGTGGTGAATATCACATCCAGCGAAACCACAGTCTCATTCATGGCACACAACTGCTCATTTGTAAAAAGTCCAACCTGAAGGGAGCTCCCAAGCACCTCTGAACTCTTGTTCAAATCAATGTGAAATACAGGCCATTCCACGTGAAGGGTGGACATGCTTCTTTGGCTCCACTGGGCAGCACTGCCATTATTGCCGGGAGATACCATTCTGAAAAAGAAGTCCCCAGCACTCTTGAAATAGAAACACTCAAACTCTACCATCCCCTGGGACTGATTTGCTGGAAGCTGTTTTCTTGCAATTATCTCATCGGTGCTGGCATCCAGCAACAGGATGGACAGATGCTCTGCTGTCACATTACCACCACTATAGTACTGATATTCCACAGACACTGTGTCATTGCTGAAGGCTACATGACCTGGGTGCTCCAACAGGAGATACTCCACTTCGCTGAGAACTGAAAGGCAAACAGTTTCACAACAGTATTAAGAACAAAAGAGACAACTGATTGTTTACCTACCTTATGGGAGAAAACAAAGATTTATAAAGTAGATATTTAAGAAGTGGTTCTCAAACTTTTTAAAGTGAAACAGTTCACACACACACAAAAAAAGAGAAAGGTCCTAGCTCTAGCAATTAAAGCTCACCACCTCTCCTTTGTGCAGGAACATGGTTTGGAGCAGCTCAAAGTCCGCTGCAGTAACATGTTCAAGAAAGTTCAAAACAAGTTGTTTGTTTTTGTTTTGTTTTTAAAAAAACAACAAATTTTAAAAGCTTTTTTTAAAAAACAACCCAACCCCAACCCACAAAGATTCACAGAAAACTTTAGGATAGATTCTCAAACTTCTCAACTTCTTTCACTTAGAGATTCTTAAAGTCCACTTCACAGTAGCCAGCTGCTGTTCCACTTACTTTAGCTATGATTTGGCAAAAAAGGACAGTAGCTTCTTAATACAGAAACACGAAAAATGTCCCTCAAATTAAATAAAATAGGAAGTCTGTATAATGCTTTTTGAAGCCTCTTCTCTTGCTCTGTCTTATGAATCTTTCATTTTGCTCATTTGCATCACAGAGACACTTGAGTGAAAGAGCTGAAAATAACAGTGATGGTGACTGCAGCACTTTTCGTGTCTCAGATGCGGTGCAACATGTCTAAATGACATCATTTCATTATAAATGGCACAGTCTTTAAATGCGCTTCTTGCATGACCATGTTTGTGCAAGTTGCCAAATTATCCTGAGACATGCTGTAACTAGCGGGGATAGATGATATCTAAAGCAATGGACTGGGAAGATCACACTTCTGTTCTCAGCTCAGCTAGCTTTTCTGTGTTGCTTGAAACTTAAGGATTTCAGACACAGACAGGTTATCTGAAAAATGGGAACTGCATACATCTATTCCAGATACAGAATGTGCTGTAAGACATCTTTATTTAATTAATTGTCTGGGAAAAGGCTTCTGAGACTTGGATGGAAGGTGCTACGGAAGTGTAAAACTTCAGTTAAAGCAATCCTTTCATAAGTAGTATCAACTAACAATACTTTGACTTGTTAAATCTGTTACACATGTCTCAAGATTACCTCAAAGAAAGCTTTGCTGGAAAAACAGTGCAACTGCCAAGGCAAGCACTCAGCAGTCAGGAGTAGCAGGACTCCTCTCACATAACAGTAGACGCCTACGACTCTAAGCTTCAATTTGAATTAGTCACCTTGGATTCACTTTCTTGTCAGCAGGGAAAATTTTCAGGAATAAATTCATCTGACCGGCTATACACATTTACATCAGGGTGAGGTGCAGTGTGCACCACAGGAGCCTATTACTCTCCACCAGCTATAACATATCCTTAAAATAACCAGCTCCAACCACATCCATGAAGTCTGAATGAAGGTGGCACACACAGCCTTACACATATAAATCATGCATATACTCTTACATATATGTACTATAACTCAGTCTTTCATTTGCGTTTGCACAAGACGCTGCTTCATTTGGCAGATGGATGGTGCTCGTTACCAGAGAGCTCTTTTGTTCTCATTCTTCCATGGGTGGTCCCATGTATTATTGACTGCACACCATCCAAAATCCATCCTGATAACACAGAATAATTCATTTCCCCCCATGGACTCTTCTGTTGTGCTCTTACCATAGTATATTAGTGCATAAGAAATATTAATGAGTTTATCCTTCCAATATCCCCGAAAGATGAGAAGATGTCACTATTCTTGTTTACTGTGTTAGGAACCAAGGCACGGACACAAAGGTGAAAACTGTCAAGTATCAACTAATTGTGGATGCTCTAAGAAACTCAGGACCTGATTTTAAATACAATGGTCCTTCCGACATCCAAAGCAGGATTCCATTGAATCACAGAATCATAGAATTATTATTAAGGTTGGAAAAGACCTCTAGGATCATCAAGTCCAACCACCAACCCAACGCTACCATGTCTCCTAAACCATGCCCTGAAGTGCCACGTCTACGTGTTTTTGAACACCTCCAGGGATGGTGACTCCACCACCTCTCCGGGCAGCCTGTTCCAGTGCCTGACCACTCTTTCAGTAAATAAATTTTGCCTAATATCCAATCTAAACCTCCCCTTACACAGCTTGAGGCCATTGATCCCAGGTGTGGCGAGCACATGGCACCCCAGCAAACCTGATCTCAACCTGGACACTCAGAGTGCAGGAAACAGACCCTGAATGCCTGTGAAAAATGGCACTCTCTGAATTGCCCAGCAACACATTTTCCTTGCTCTTCATGATTTGGTTCTGTCATCTGTGCCTGCCCGTATTTTGACAGCCCTGCTCCTACTGTCACCTGCTGTCAATGTCTCTTGGGTGCTATTCTAACTCCATTACCGTTACCATGATTGTCCAAACTCTTACTCTCGTCTCTTTGCCTTACAGCTCTTCTACCTTCTCCTGCTCCTTGGGCCTGCAATTAACTCCAGCAAGCTCCCACCTTTCTTGCTCACTGCTAAGATGACAGCAGAGAGTACAGGACAAGCAACTCTAGCGCCCAATATTACAAATGTGGGGGAACTCTGCTGTCCTGGGCTGGAGCACGCACGGTATTGTGTGGGGCTGGCAAGAGGAGCGAGCGGGAGTTGGGCATGCTTGACCCTTCAGAGAACTGAATCACTAACTCATCTGCAAGGACTTAGATCTCGACCAAGTCTCAGCAAATCTTCACAAGGAAGAAGAAAGCATGTCCCAGTCCACCATGAGCACTCTAACAAACAAAAGGTCCCCCAGCTGTGTTAGGTTTCCGAGTGAAATGGTTGTTTGTTGCTGGGTTTTTGCTTCTTTCAACGTGGGCAAAATGATGCATTTCTCTACAGAGAAATCTGCTAGACTCAACTTAGCTGTAACATTGTAAGGGAAAAAGCAATCAGGCCATGGCAAAAACCCAACATGAAAAATTTCAACCTCAAGCTTTAAACTTACAGCAAAAACATTCAAGTGATAGGAATGAAAAGCATTGATGTTTGTACTGTCTACTGTTCTTACTCTCTTTATGACTGTCTTGACTCTCTTGCACTATTTTTTATTTGGAACGGCTCAGATGAGAAGAATTAACATCACTGTGTATGTGTGTGGGAGGACTGGAGAGAGGCCAGGGGACTGTCATGTACCTCTCATCAACCACTTAACGCACATCACTTGGGAAGTGAGGAAAGTGAGCATTACTGGAGAATGCTGTTACAGCATTGCACACCCCTGGCCGGTACACCCTAGCTCACAGCATCCTCTCCCCCATCTTTGGTTAATAACACAAGAACTTTGCACTCATGGAGAACCCACATGGTAGTTTTTCACGGTGCTCCAAAAGGCACCAGTCAGAAGTAGCCAGCTTCCACTGCAAGCTCCTTCAGCTGCCCTCCAGCCTACTGTGCATGTATGACTCTGTCACATGCCAAAACTTGGACCCAGCTGTTTGGATAGCCAGTCCGGGGCAGCTTTCAATGTATTTGTTTATTTTTGGTTGTCATTACAATGGTCTCCCATTGAATGGCGCCTGGCTGTGGTGCCAACAACTTGCCAGAGGAGTCTTTGCAAGAACTCACACTTAGAAAGATCAAAAGGAAAATCCTTGTTTTCAATGAAGAGCGAAAAGAATTATTTGAGGGTGCTACTCTGGTATTTATTTTTAATTGTGTTTAAGTCAACTTGGGTTGTGCTGTTGGCTTGTCAGCTACCAGTAGCACAGAGCTAAGAACAAACACATCAGAAAAACTGATAAGAAATTAGAATACTCTTTTGTTGTATGTTAGGATCTTTTTAGCATTACAGTAATTTTCCAGAGCATACCGGATCATTTAAAAATAGCCTTAGTCTGAAACAGAGAAGCAGGAGTGAAATAGTTATCTAAAAACTACCTACACATATGTATTCACAGAACTGTTTGGAAGTAATTTTTGGAACTATGGACTACCCTTTAACTGGAAATAAGGCAAAAGATGATGCACCTAAAGTTTGATTCAGTGATTTAGCTCTTTAACTGCACATTGTAATTACCTACTGTGCCACACTCTATGAAGTACAGGAATAATAGCTTTTACCTCTGAGTCAACTAGTTGTGAATGCCTACAGGACTGGCTCACCAAAAACCAGTGGATATTGCAATCATTCACCTCACTTCTGGGATGAATTTAATTCTTACCTTCACTGTGCTCCCCACTCAGTGAAGTGTTCCTAACTTGGCTATTTAACTCTGTCTTATTAAAAGAAGAAACAGTACTAAAAGCCATAGACAGTGTCTCCACCTCTGCTGGAATTAAGTTATTCTAAAAGATGACAATTATAGGTTCTTTACACTTTCGAGTGATCCCTTGTTCTAGAGCAGAGATGGAGCAAGCACAGAGGCATGAGTAGCTGAGCATATTTAGTATTCAGTCATTACCTATAATAGGATTTTTCTCACTCATACAAGGAGAGCAAAACGCATATATATTTGGTCCATTACTCTCCTTTTTAAGACATCTTCAGCTGTTTGGTGTGCGAACTACCTGCTACCACAGCTCATTCCATAAGCAGGGACTAAACAAACCTTCTTCCATTTTTTCCATGCTATAGACATTTCAGGAGTGCATGGATTAACCCTTTAGAATGTTTTGACAATGTACTGCCGCTGTCAGAACAACACCCGCTTTTAAATTAGGAATGTAATTTCCGCAAACATGCATTATTGAGGAATTAAGAGTCCCATTTTCAAAATTTGTAATTCCCTGTGTAATAAGGAATTAATTCCCTTTGCTAATCTACTTCCTACTTAGTACAGTCTTGGAAAAGATAAGATGGCATGCATAGGATGCCCCTCAGCTTGTAAACATCTTACAGTTGTCTAACTTGAACTTAGATGTCTAACCTCCATCCTTGGCAGCTGATGGTGAGAAGGTGGTGCTTTCCCATTCCACACATCTCAGATTGCAGATGGGCTGGAGCTGCTTTCAGTATGTGCTGATTTGCGTGTGGACTACTCAAACGAGACTGATTGCCTCTGACTAGCTGCCTAATTTTACATGACTAAAACTGAATGAGTAAGAAGCTCCTTACTTGACAGAGTCAGAGAAAAGAACACTTGTGTTCGTTCTCTAAGCAGCAGCTTAGGTCCATCAGATGGGGGCTCACTCAATCATAGGAGGTTGCCTGTGCTGTAGATGCTTACATCTCAGCCAACTACCACAGGTTCCTTGTATAGTTAATGGAGAGAAACAAGTAGGTGTATGGCACAGTTCCACCCACCCTGGTATGGATACCTAAAATATGTCTATCTTCCATGATGTTCATTTAATATTATGAAATATGAGTCTTACAAGACAGCAGAGTTCCAGTTACTGCTTCTAACACAGACAGTCCCTTGATGATGCCCACGGAAATCTGTTCCTTTATCTTGTTTATTTCTCTGAGCAAATGTACAGCAGGAAAGGTTGCTGCCACTCTGATCTAAAAGGGCAGTTTATGCAAGCTGTATTTTCCACCTAAATATTGCATAAGGTCTAGACTATGTTCTGTGCATATCAGTGGTGGCTTCTGTGGCATCTGATTTCAACAGATCACCTGGAAACCAGCACCATCCAAACCCACCTTGTGAATACACACCTCTCAGTTTTCACTTGATAGCTCTAATACTCACCATAGTCACACAGCACTACTAACAATAGATTTGAAAAATCTTTCAACATCTGTTTCATTCTGACCAGTGAGATCCCAGGTCCTTTTACTCCTCATGTCCTTCTTCACCTCTGAAGTGCAGGCACTTTTTCCCAAGAACGCCTAGAAGTTAAAAAATTACAGCTGTGTTGGCTTTCCTTTATAGAATACAAGAAGGGAGACATCCCACTAATAAGTAAAAAAAAATACACTATTAATCAACATTTTTCTCCTAGTTACTTAACAATTACTAATACTGTATGAACGAATCTGAATAAGCACAAATACAATTCACTGTGCAATCAGTTTTCCCTCCTGAAATGTCAGCTCCTGAGCCAGAACAACAAAGGCAACAATTTACCTTTGCACTGCAGTAACTGCTGCTGTGCATGTCTTATATTAAGATCAAGACTCATGATAGCAAAATAACAAGTATTTTATACAAAATGTAACTCTGACCTCAGCACATATCTATATTGGAGATTTATTGCTGCTACACAATTCATATCACTTATTGTCAACTGCTTTCAAGCATGAAAGAGACTCAGTAGAAAACTACCGTTTTGTCCCTCAAACTGCCTTGCTATTCAGGTCCAGTAATATATTTATCTTACTAGATTTATAAAAGATCTATAACTGCCTTTTGTGTTATTCAGACTGATTGGATGGAGAAGGTGCTAACTTGCACTTTTTCATCCATCATTTTTTAAGTTTACATCCTCTGCAGCATTGGTTAAGCTAACAAAAAATAGAGGTCCTTTCGGCAAGTTTCACAATTTTACGTGCATGCGCTTTAAACTAGTCTTTATGAGTCTCGTAACAATCACATAAAACAGGTCAGAAGCACAATGATAGCAGCAAAACCAATAGTTTGCTTCAGAAACAGAAGTAGGGGAGAACCTGAAAAGAGAAGATTTGGCTCAAGGGAACCATTCTCAAAATACAAGAATTGCTCTTTTGTATTGCATATGAGCACCAGCAAGTCAGTCTTACTGTGCTCACCATCACACAAACATGCAAGAAAGTTCTTGTTCCATAAAATTTACAGCCTAACTTTATGAGAGAAAACTGGCACTGGAGCAGGCAGAAGTTAGGAATGAATAAAACTGTGGAGCATAAAGGTAAACCAGGTATGGCAGAGATCAGGTGTGTCTTTAGGAATCACAAATGAGATATTTCAACAATTACACTGCTAGACTTGTTGAACTAAGAGACAGCAGACATGTTATTTGAAAGCTTTTTAAACTGTTCTCTGTGCCAAGTGGCTGGAGAGAATAATTTCTAAGAAAAGACTACCAGCACAGCTTTGCTCAGTAAAAGCCCATTACAATAATGGCTGTACATATCTGAAGGGAATAATCATCATCCGGCCCACGAACTTGACAAGGCTCCAGAAAGAATTAGATAGGGACAGTGATACCGCCACCACCCACAATTTTGCTTGATACACTATAAATTACAGGAAGACAAACCTTATGCCTCAAGACAAGGGCGGGCTGCTAGCAGAGGGCGGCGGAGAACCAGCCTGCCTCCCTGGGGAGCTGCTCCGTAACCGCCCCCGGCTAACGGCGGCAGGCACGGCATCACATCAGGGACGTCGTTCTTTTCATGTATCATTATTGATCATTAATTGGTTAATCAAAACAAAGAATCAACGTGGTCCAAGGAAGAAAAAGGAGGTTTTGTTTAAAAAAAAAATAGTTACAATAGATGCCTTGGCTTCTAGCAGAACGGCTCAAGGAAAACAGCAGAAGTTACGCAGCATTGCTGTAAACTGCTCTGAAATAAAGAGGGAAAAAAATGCTTTGTGGGTCACAATTGTGATTCCGCTGGATAATTTAACAGGTCTTTTCCATTTCTAGCTTTCCTAGCTGTGTATTTTTCAAATGACTTTTATAAATACTTCTTTCAGAGAGCCACACACTGACAGGTGAAATTCAAATAATCCTAATCTCAGTCTAATGAGTGACACACTGCAGGGAGGAAACAAAGCTATGGAAGTGAGAATAAATCCTCAGGAAGAAAGAAAAAAGCCCACATGGAAGAACACTCTCAGTCAAGACAGTCACCTTGCATCTTAATTTGTGCGTGTCAGCCCAAGCCAGGCGAAAGCAGCATGGTTCAGGAGACAGGGCGCCAGCGGGAGGCACAGGAGACCCGACTGCTGTTCCTATTCCTGCCACTGCCAGGCACACGATGTCAGCAAACTGCAGCATTAATCTGCTCCCCTCTTTCCCACCCCACCTCTCCTGCTCTGTATTTATACTACACATTTTTCAGGACAGGGACTCTTTCTAACGAAGCCCACGGACGGAGCCCAGCACCAGGGCCTGTGGGTGTTTCAGCAATGCCGATCATTCGTCAGACTAAAACGTCCTTCCCTCTCACCCTTCCCTCTGCATTATCTTGGCTCGCTTGGGAAGAGACTCCAGCGCAGTGCGGGCAACACCCAGGCTAGAACTGGAGTATTTGAAACGGTACCAAAACTAACTTCCAACTAGTGAGATCAGGTACCTCTGGAAGCCTAGCCTGGGGCTACTTCGCCCTCCACAAGCCTCTGCCATCACTGCACCGCACCAGGAGCCCTCCCACCTCACCTACAGCTACTTTAGGCTATCAGTTGCAACACAGCCCTACCTTTGAACAAAGCTCCAATTAATGTGCCTCCATGAAGCCTCCCTGAGTTTTTGCACCTTTCCTAGCTCAATTCTAATAACAACTTTGAATGCAAGAATTGCTGGCCCATTTCTGGTGTAGTATTGCTCCCCTCCTCCTCTTTTTCCCCACAGGTTTGTTCCTCTTCCCTCCTGCAGTTTTCCCTCCTTTTGCCTCACCTCAATTTTGGACAGGCCTTATACTCACCTCTAAGCTCGGTTCAGACTTTTCCCCTCTCCTCTCAGTTTTCCCTAAGCCAACTTTCTAGATTTCTTCTCATTTTTAGGTTGTCTTCAAAAATCTCTACATCTTTGCCTCCTGCTCCCCAATCTATTATTTTACTACTTTTCATACTCACAGAAAATTTTGCTTTTCAAGGCAGACAGTACATCTTAAATGGTTTCTGCTCTATTCAGATCTTCTACCTCAAGTTCATTAACTTAATGAGATGAAAAACGATCGAACAGAGAAGGCTATCAGACTTTGAATAATTGGCTTTTTAAATTTATTGCTCTTGTGGACAAGCATGGACTGAGGCTCTATTGTGTGAGATGCAGCAGAAGCACAGCAACATAAAAAGATGCTTTCTTCTTCCAAGAGACGGTGTAATGGGCTGATTGGAAGTAGAAGACTTACTCTCCAAAGGGAACTGGAAATGACAGATGAGGAGGGGATAAGCCATAAAGGGCCTTGGAAATTAAGACCAAGAGGCTTGTGTGTAATGCAAATGACACAGGAAAACTTCAAGTCCTTGCTCTGCAACAGATTTCCAGTGCGATCTCGGTCACATCACTTAGTTTTCCTGTGTCATAGCTCTCCACCAGAAATAGTACCTCGCTGTCTGATATGGGTATGATGGGAATAAATCTACCGTGAGCTGCGAAGCTTACAGGCACTACTACAGTGTCAGGAACTGTGCATGAACCAAAGATGCAATTTCCAATTTTATTTACTTTTTTTTTTTTTTTGCAAATAAGTAACAGATTACATATACAGTTTGAGCTACATACATTCATCTATTCAAATAATGTCCCTATTTCTCTATGTCACTGAAATCATAAAGTATTTTGTGATCATTTCAGTTTTACAAAACCCCAAACAAACCACCCCAACACAACAGCAAACCACAAACCAGCTGGATGTATGACTCCCAGCACTTTTTGCTGTAGCATCCAAGGCCACAGAGCAGGCATGACATTTCACAAACCAGCCCCCTGTTCTGAGCCTGGTCACCTGCTGATGTAGGTGACACAGGTAACCAGTTACCAGCTTCCTCGGCTGCAACAGCACAGCATTCAGCAGCTACCCCTCCTTCATAAGGGAGACGAGAGGCAAATGAGCCCTGCAGTTAAGAAAGGGCCATCAGGAATTAATCAGCTACTCCATGACCAAGCACTGAGTTTAATGAGAACGCAAACTCACAGCACTCGAAACCTCTGTGCCCTGGAGCCTCGTTCACACGAAAGGGAGTGCCACTGATGGATCCCATATTTTGCCCCAGTCACAGGTACCCCCAGTCCTCCTCCTCTTTGCAAATCCCCTGCAAGAGCTGAGCTCTCCCCTGCCCCTAGCTCCCCATCCTCCTTCAGGAATTGGGAAGAGGCCTGTCCTCGCTCATCTCTGCCCGGGTGCAGCCCTTTTCCCTCTTTGTCCCCCAGGCCCCGCACCTCCAGGTGAAGGCAGACCCAGCCATGGCACGGGACCCCTTCACCACTTGGGGCACACTTGAGAGCGAGGCAGGAGAAGGGTTCGGGGAAGGAGTTAAGGAGGGGTGGGGGGTGGGGTGTTAGGTTGAGGACTGATCCTCTTGGAGCCAGCCTGCCTCCCCCCCGCAAGCAGCAGCGTGTACCCCAGCCACCCTGATGGACCCAGGGAACCGGCCAGGGTCTGGAGTGATACTGTCAGAAAAAAAGTTATCTACTGGAGTTTAAAACATGCAAAATGTTGCCAGAATGTCATGGGGAAAAAAAATCCCAGATGAAAAACAGTTTCCTTAATAGCTGTCCATTAGTAAACATTTTTCAGTCGTATTTGCAACCCAAAATTTGCACAATTCTGGTTATGCTAAGAGGCTGACAGTAAAATAGGCTAGAGACGGAAACGCCTGAAAGTCCCTAAAGCGTCCCTACATTTCACTTGAGGGACACCAAGCAGCATGAACAGCAAAAAGAAACGTGTATCCATAACATTTCCACAAATTTAAGATATTTTATCTGTATGGCAGGAAAGAGATTAATTATTTTCAACCAGTATCTGCTTATTGCAATGTGGGATTAGGCAGCTATTGAAGTGTTACCACCTGCTGGGAATTTCAGAACTTCCCATATAGTCCTCTCCCTTTGACATTAGAGTGGCAGCACCTCAGGTGTGCATCACATTTTATCAAAATCTAATCACTGCTGACCAGTTGGAGTGGTCAGGGTCAAAAATATGCCACTTCTCAGAAGATTGTGAGTTTAGCAAGAGAAGCGTATATGCGATGTCTGCCACAGCAGGGGGCTAGAGCTGACATCCTCAAAGGCATCTTTCATTCTTATTTACACATCAGACAATTTTACATTGTTATCAGATAATGACTTTATTAAAATTATGCATCTAAATTCACTAGGCTGAAACTGACGGCACCAGATTCTCTGTACGCAAGGAAAAAAAGACAATAATTAGCTGCTAAAGCCTATTTTCATCAATATTTGGGGTCTGATCTCACAAAATCCTGGGATTTCTCAGCTCCTTTAGATATCAGCTCAGCAATTCAAGAGCTAGCCGGCCAGCAACATCTGTCCTTTGAAACCTAAGGGCTACAGTAGACCGAATATATGGATGAGATTTACTTTGGAAAATGTACAGTGAAAATAAGTTTATTAAGCATAAAGAGATTTGGAAAAGTGTCCAAGCAATAATAAATAATGAACGCAAAGAATGAAATACATTAGATCACCCCTTATGGCATAAGGGATGGAATGCAGTCATCTATTCTTTCCTTTCCCCTCTAGATTTAAAAAATAAATAATTTTTTTTTTGATCACTGTTTCTGGAATTCCCCATTTAGTGAAGTTTATCTTAAGGGAATATATATTGCACAGCTGAAATAATGAGAAATATATTTGAGAAGCAGGTCTGAAATACCGTGAAGTATCAATATTAAAAAGAGAACTGGGAAGCCGTCTCCTATGCATTACACCGGTTTTCTCGTATACTCACATGGCTTCGTCTAGCGACTGCTATAAAGTAGAAATCACGAAACGTACTGAAAAGCGCTGAAATTAAGCCTCCTCATCGCAGGCTCGGAGTGACAACACCATCGTGGTGACTTTGCGCGCCAGCGCTACCTGCGCGTCGGGGAGTGCTCAAACACCGCGGCTGCGGGCGGGACGGTCCCTGCCCGGGGGCAGGCGGTCGCAGGGAAAAAAACCCGGGACGGACAGGCACAGAAGCACAACCTGAAGTCTCTGGGGTATTTTTCCAAACCTGAATAACCGAGCCTTAGGGCAAACGCAGCACGGTCCTGTCAGCACCGCTTGCAGCCTGCGCCCACCGGGCTCCGTGCCGCCAGGCGCCACACAGCCCGCTCCGAGCCTGGGGCTGCCCGGGGCTCCCCAGCCCAGCCCGGGGCTCCCCCACGGCTCAAGCCCCTCCGCCACCCGCGGCGACGCTCCGCGGGGTAACCCACCCGCGGGGTAACCCACCCACGCCTCGCGGACGGCGCCTCAGCGAGGCCCGGGACCCCCCCGCCCCGCCGCCGTTCCCCCTCCGCCCGGCCCGCCCTCACCTCCGCGCCGCTGCCCGCGGCTCTGCGCGGGCGGAGCGGCCGCCGCCACCGGCGGGACGGGCGCGCAGGGACACGGCTGAAGCGTGATCCTTCCCGCGGGAGGAAACGCCGCCGGGGGCTGCTCCTGGGCGGCCGGGCGGGAGGGAGCTCACCTCCGCCGGCGGCGAGAGCGGCGGCAGCGCCCGGCCCGGCCCGGCCGGCGGCGGGGGGAGGGTTAAATGGCGGCGCGGCGCGGCTGTCAGGGCGGCTGTCAGCGGGGCGCGGGGCGGCGGCGGACGCCGTGCGAGGGGAGCCCGCGCCCCTGGCGGCCAGGCGCGGCTCGGCGCGGCTCGGCGAGGCGCTGCCCTACCCAGCCCAGCCCAGCCCTGCCCCGCCGCCCTCACACGCCCTCCCGCCCGCCGCCGCCGCCGCCGCCGCCGCCGGGGTGTGGCGGCCCCTGTGGGAGGGGGGGCCTCCGGTCGGGACGCGGCCGCGGCAGCCCGCCGAGGAGAGGGGACGCGCCGGGATCCTCCGCGGGATGCGCCCGGCGCTCAGCCGCTGCGCTGGGCCGGCAGCCGGCCCCGGTCCTCCACCAGTTCTCTTCACGGTGCGGTGCGGTTTGTACGGCCCCAGGGTGAGCGGTCATGGCCTTCCCTTCGGTCATGAAGAGGCTGGAGAACCGCGATGCGAGCTGAGGCGACGCTCAACTGGAGGCAGGCCAGGCTTCCAGACCTGCCCAAGCCACCATTTCTCCCCAGATGCGTGGCTGTGTCCACCTCTGGCACCTCTCCGCAAGCTTCCTTTCTGGTCAGCAGAGAGTCCTCACCACAAAATTGGTCCCTTCCTGCTGGGCATTGGTAAAGGCATCCATCCGTGCGCAAGCTTGCGTGTCGAAGCCAGCCATCAGTGTTGGTCATTGTCTTGTGAAGAAAGCGGGCAGACCGGCAGCTGCTTTCCAGAGTCAGCTTACAGGGGCATTGAACGATCTCATCAGCGGGGAAGAGCAGCCCTGGCTCTTTAATGTGCCCATCTGCAGCCAAAGTTTGGTTTTGGGTATTTGTCATGCCCAGTGTTTATGGATAATATTCAGAGGCTACCGTGACAGGATAAAACTATCCTCTTGCAGAGAGACTTATTGAAAAGAAAACTTTCCATCTGTTTTTATGCGACACATTCATCCATTTATATTAAACTACGGGTAAATTTATTTCCCTGTCGTGGAGTCTGTGGTTTAAATACAGACCGATGGATACCTACACGCCCACAAAGCTACAAGAGGATTTCAAGGAGCATTTAAATCAGCTGATGTTAGGTGTAAAGAATCTTCCCGCTTTCCCTAATTCATCTACAATAAGCATGGGCACAAAATAAAGGCCTGAGAGGAAGTAACTCTCAACTTTTCGTGTCCAAAATGAAAACCAAACCAAAGTGTTACTCCTAGTTCACTTTCATCATCTATATGACCAAGAAACTACAACTTCACGCAACATGAGTATCCACCCCTGCCCCATGTGAATGCTGAGCCCAAGCGGCTGATGAGGGTTGCTGCCCACCCTCTCCCCCTGTCATCCCCTGCCTTCCTGCTTTCGCTCGGCTCTGATCAACCTGCGCTAAAACCCTTTTCCATATGCTCGCTGGGGTTTGCGGTGGTTAACGCTTCACAGGCACACTGCCATCTGGAGTACTGTCAAAAACCTTCAGGAGAGCAAGATAAACACTTGCTGAGGAACTCGGGCTGTATTCTGGACAGCAGAGAGCGAAGTATTTATGTGTCACAAAGATTTTCCAGGCTGTTTTAAATATTTTAATTCAAGCAAACCAAATTCCTAATATTCTCCTGTTTTGTTTGAATAGAGGTGTGTACATGTTTTTTAACTCTGCTGTCTTTTTAGTGTCTGCAAGATTTTGTTTTATGTTTGGGAGGAGAAGGGGTACGTGTGTGTGTGTGTGTCCAGTCTAATAAGCGAAGGCCACCGCATTTTGCCATCAGACACTCGAAGCTACACGATCTGTTCCATGTCTCACGGTGACGTAGCTCAACCCTTCCTTTAAATGAGGAGGAGTTTCCCATGCCCGGTCCTGGTCTATGTGACTCACCTGGCAGCAAGGATTCAGCTCCGGGCAGCGCCACGGTGGAAGTGCTAAGGCACACAGGTACACGGTCATGCCAGAAACTCCTTTCACATTGATCATGTAAGGTACCAGCCGACACAAGTGGAGGTATCATGGTGCTGGGTTTAGTTTGAATGAAACAGGTTATAACTCACGTGTGGTAATAAAGAAAATAATATTGTAAGAAGATTACAGATGATGGGGAAGTTCAGAGGAGAGGAAGTGTGCGGCGAATGGCTCCCTGCTTTGAAATGTCTGCTGAAGTCCCAGACTGAAACTCCAGTCTCACTTGTTGCCTACGTTTAACATCTGAAAAATCTTGTATCAGTGAGTGTTTTGCCAGGTTTTTTTTCCTCTATGACTGCAACTTCTTAAAAATTTAATCACTAAGAAAAAAATGTCATTCCTCCATTCTAATACAGAGGAGAGAGTAAAGAAACCCACACAGCAGGAAAGAGTCTGGAACATGTGGAAAGATGTTTTACTCATTTAGCAGTATTTTGCACTTATTATAGTGCCTTTGATCCAATGACCTTAGAGTATTTTATGGCTTATGAGTAATCTTTGGTCTTTTTGTTTCCCACTCCTGATGAAAAAGGCTTTGTCTTCATTTTTCTGCCAAGAGTAAACTGATTCACTGAGATTATGCTCAAATTGTAAAGGCAGAAACAAAACCACGACTGCAGCTCAGGTCACTGCATTCCCCCTCCATGTCTTTTAGACCCATCTCACCTTTGCCTCAACATATCCAAAAGGGGCCACAGTCCAAAAAATAGTGATTAAAAACCACAAGACAGCCCCTATGATTACGTAATAGAAAATTTAAAGACCCCAGATAACAGAAGGATGGGCACGGGATAAATACACAGGCTACATTATTAAACCCTTTGAAGCAGACTGGATTATGTTTGCACATAACACACCTGCTGTGATGCTAAGGACTAAGGTCTGTCTTTGTTAGCATGCCATCCAAATTTCATCACGAACATATTTTTCATTAAAATAGTTCAGCGGAGCTGGTCTCTGAGGCATCTGGCTAGCAGCGGATGAAATGCTGGGTTCCATGCCATTAAAGTTGGTCTCCCTGGAGGGTGAGAAACTAATAACAGAAGGGACAGGGGAAAGAGGGAGCAGACGAGTACTCATTTAGCCCACAACCATGATGTTGGGAACAAAATGAATTCAAACACTGAAGGATGCAAAGAGAGAATGACCTTTAATCGCTGATCTGTAGTGCCAGCCGCCGGTGTGATAAACAAGTGGGGAGTGTGCAGGCGGGGCCCGCCTGAGCACAGATCCCAGCTAGACACCATGCTGAGGTGGCCCACGTGGCTGAAAACTTAAAGGCAGCCATGATAGGAAGGTCAGGCAGGGAAAAGCATCCTGGCCTGTAAAAACAGCATCACCTCTTTTCCAGCTGCTGGCGGCTGTGCAGAAAACACTTGCACGTGTAGCAATGGGCAGTGTCAGAGGCTGCGGGCAGCTGCCCCTTGCTTAGCCAGGCCAGAGCAGCCACGTTGACTCCAGCCATGAGCTGAAACCCTGATTTTACCCAAACTGAATTCAGGGTATTTATGCGAAGGGCACTACCACCAGATTGGCTGTGTTGGTGGTTTTCAGTGGGCATAAGGTGGTGTGCTGGTTTGAGGCTCTCTCCCCTCTGCCAGCACAGTTGGGTTGGGAAGAAAATGTCTTTTTTTTCTTTCCCATTGGCATAAAACCAAGATCGTGTAGTAGCACATATTGTCTACAGACCACCAGGTGTGACAGCAGCATGGCTGGCTACCGAATTCCCTCTCTGCTCTGCGTAGGAGGAGAGATGCAACATCGTGTGTGATTTCTACCTGTGCAAAATACACTAAAAATCTCCTCTTGCTGATATTAAAATGACCTCAAGCTTCCTAATGGGAGCAGTAATAATATCCTGACTCAGAAGGAGAAGCGTGCAAGCAAGAGACTTCTCTATTTGCTCTTATACGCACTGGCAAAGAAGAATTAATTGTGAAACCCCCAAAGTAGTGCTGGCTGGGATACAAGCTAGTCATCTGTTATGGATGAACAAGGTAAGGCCTGAAACAGTAATATAAATATTTCGTGGTTTCGGGGGAAACTTCAGAAAGCTGGGAACGGGGAGAAACTGAAACATGCCCTTTTGGAAATGATACCTCTGAGTTGTTCAAGAAAATTTCTCAAGCTATCAAAAATAATAAAAAAAGTTGCACTGGCTGAAAAAACTAGTCTTGACTGGATAACTGACAAGAATACTAAGAATTTACCTACAGGAGGCATTTAAATTAATAAAAATAGGTAGAAAAAAGGTAGAATTGTCAGGAATCAGTAGAAATCTGAAGAATAAAACTGGTAAAGAACTTAAAAGAAGATGAGATCTGCAGCCAGCGTGTCGAGTGATAAAGATTTTTCTGATTTTAATATATATCTGAAACAAAAGGATGGAAGCTATCCTACTGATCTACTGCTATGTAAAAAATGTGATTTGTCAATGGGAACGCAAAAGCAGCACAGATGTTCAATAAATATTTCTGTTCTGTTTTGGGGTGGAAAACAGATGATAGAGCCATATTCCAGGATGGTGACAAAATACATTCGGTTCCAATGCAAGCCTGAGAATGTAAACCAAGAGCAGCTCCAGTTAAACAACTTAAAAATCAGCAGCTCTGCATAAATTTGCATCCAACAATTTGCAATATTATTTTTCTGAGCAGTTAGTCTGGAGATGCTGTGGAGGTTTCAGGCCACTGGATGAATGCTCTCGTGTGGGGTTTTATTGGGTTGGTTGGTCTGTAAAGTGAGAGCAGCCCCGGCTGATACAGACCTGTCGGCCTTACCCTGATTCCAGACACAGGGATGGAAAAGCTGGTAATAAAAAGGGAAAGTACCATCACCAATGCCGCTTGGCAAAGGTTGGTGGAAAATGTATTTTAGATAAAGTTACAAGTTTGGTGAGTAAAGGTAGCAATGTTATAATGTAATAATACATTTCCATAGAACATTTGGTTTGGTAACCCCTGACATTTCCACCATGGACACTTCTGCAAAATTAGCACAGCATGCACTAAAAGTATTAATTGTTGACTAATTGGTCTCAAAATGTCCTTTGAATGTGTCATCTTCACGCAGGATGTGTTTACCTGAAGATTTAAGCATGGATTAGGCTTTAAGAATTTAAAACTTTTATCAGAGACCTAAAAGAGGATGTAACATCATCACTGCTTGAGTTTTCGGATAACACACAAACTGTCCTGAAGACAGGTCGCTCACACTGAGCAACCTCTGCGTAAGCTGGGCTTTAGCAAACAATACGTATTTTAATACAGCTCTCATAAAATTACAGATCTAGGAACAAAGACTGCAGGACACGCTTTATAGGATGTGGAGCTCCCTCCTGGTTACTCATTACTTTACAAAGATCTGGAGATCATACTGAGTTGTCAGCTAATCTCAGGCTCCCACTGTTGCATCAGTTAGGTCATGCTGCTGCCCACAGGTTTTGAGCAAAGAAAGGTGTCGCCTTACTTTTAGAAGTCTTTTGCCACTATCCCACCTGAAAGTATTATGACCGAGTGCAAGAAATTACCTTGATCAAATTACTATGACAGCACATGAAACATATAGGAAAACTGTGGAGAGTAGTTACCATTGATATTTTATTAACCTGTCACTATGAGAAATAATCGCACAACCACAGCCCAAAGGAAAACCCCGTAGGAAGCAAACCTGCAGGCAAGCATCTGTAAGGTGCCGGGGAAGCTGCAGTGCAGGCTTTGTCAGAAGCAGCCCTGAGCCTTTCCACCTAGCTGTTGCTTAATAACACCACTGCAGTTCAGGCTCATAGTTTTTATACTGTGCTTAGGAAAAGTCTAGCGTTGGACACCCACTGGGAAACTGGGCTGCAGTGCACTTAGCCTAGCGCAGGCTTACGGGGTACCAACCTCAAACCCTGCTTTGCCTCTTAAGATACCCACGGGACTGAGAACCCGTCAGAAGTCCAATGTCTAAGTCACACTGGCATGCGAGCTACGTGGATGGGGAGTGAACCGAGCACGAACATAGGTTCAAGCACATGTTTGATAGCGTGAGCATGCAGTCTATATGTGATGGCCGGGAGTATAACACCCAGAGAAAAATATTACCTCTGCAATTAGTACTTTCGCAAGTTTTTCTTGGTCCAGTGCTGGTGTTCACAGTTTAAGGTGGTTATTAGGTGACTATGGAAAACCTTAGGAAGAGCAGGAAACAAGACAATGTGGTGGGCAGGACTCCAGGTTATTTATGTGTTTAAGGAACAGTTACATTCCAGGACACCTGGCAAGGAGGGAACTCACCCTTAACAGAGGACTTATTAAATATAAGGTCCAGTGGCTAGAAGCCAAAGCTAAACAAACTCTGATTACATACACTGAAAACATTTCTACAACAGGTAGTCGTCGTTGGAATAGTTTGCCAAGAGCTGTGGGGGGATTTCCCAGAAGTTGAAATCTCTTGTTCCTAAAAGGAGTTCTACTTCAAACACAAATTAAGTAAGGGAAGTCCTATAGCTTCTGTTCACCAAGAGGTCAAGCGAGGTAGTTGTAAGAGTCTCGCCCAGCCTTGTAAACTATAAATAGATTGGAGTCCCAGTGGAAAAAAATTATCCTTATCTCAGGCTTTCCCAAAACACTGTGGAAAAAACAATAGAAACGCGGAAAGATCAGGAACAGTTACTTTGCAACAGTTATGCTTAGTTTGGTGTTTCTGCTGAAGAGACCAAAACATTTTGTGATCTTATTCCAGAAAGTCTCTTAAGCTTTTCCTTCTCCCTGTCAGAGCTCAGCTATAGCCAATACACCCATTTTCAGAGCTGTTAACTAATCAACATTTGATAATTATAACAAAGGTTGGTTTGAAGTTGGTGGAAGTTTTGCCATTCTCATTTAATGGGTGGATCAAACCAGAGGAACTTTGCAATTTAAAGACACACCTCAAATTCTCTGCCCAATGTGAAGTGAAACTCTGGGGAACTGTGCCACACACGCACCACTGCTGAGTCTGGCTGAAAGACCAGGAACTTCCACACGCCGTAGAAAATACCGTTATATTTAGGCAACATTTGAAAATAATTCTACCTACGTGAAGTGAATCATTAAATAGCCACAGTACAAACACCGCAACAGGTACAGATTTATTCTGCGCAACTGTGCTGCCTTTATTGTTCTTTGCAAAAAGAAAAATACTTCACACAGCATGTATCCTCCTGCAAATTTTTTTGTTAGAAGAAAATAACAAGTCCTGTCTTTGAGCTTCTGGGAGCGTTCTGCATGTATCAAAGCAAGGGATACAGGAGCACCAATTTGTTCGACTGTTGACTTCAAAAACACAGTGAAACAGCATTTAGATTATCCTCCTTTACTTAGTCCCTGAGATAATTTTGATGATAATTTATCATCAGCTGAGTGAAACCCTCCAAGTACATAAAACACTTTGAACTGAACAAAGCAATGCAGAACATCTAACTAGTCTGAGCCTTACGCTCAGAGCAGGACTAGAGTCACGAAAGTGCTGCGACTATTCCAGCAGCCCCTTCAACTTGCTGTCCATCATTGCTGTGAGCATGGCAGAGCAGGGTTTAATGCACTCTTTCATCAGTGGGAATTTGAAGTCACAGCATTCCCAGTGCAGTGGGGAAGGAGGAGACTCAAGATCCTACCTGGTCTTTGGTTTGGAGCAGGGATATGGAGCAGGGTGGTTTCTATCAGGTCTACCTCTCATGAGTGTGCACTAAATAGCACTAGCAGGCTGTGGGGTTTTCTGAAACTGAGGTTTCCTCACTCGCTCCTGAAGTTACTGTGTTTTGGTGTTGGTTTTTTTTAAATAATTGAATAATGCTTCATTTCTAAACCGCAAAGAAAAATTACTCTCAAGTCTGCAGGCCAGGACAACTACCTGGAAGGCATTACACTTGGGCCTCTGCTCCAAAAAGTATTTAAGCAATTCCTTAAAATGAAGATGAATGTTGTCAACAGACATGCCCAGAATATGCTCTTAGCACAATTACTTGCAGCTCATTTTTGGGAGAACAAAATGCTAGTTGAAGCCTTCCCAGCAGATGACCTGGACCTAGACTGTCTTGCATTTCTCGTGAATGCCTGAAGCACTGAGAATTAGGATGAAATGGGAACTGCTAGAGTAGGAAAAAGCAATGCAATTGTCAGACTTGTGAATCTAGCTGAGGCAAAAAACCACTCGAGAGTGGGTTCCTCCCAAAGAAAATAATTATTTCATATCAAATCCACAAGTAATTTTGAATCAGTTGCAAATGAGAGCCTCCCAGGCTTGAGGAAGCAGGAACCACTGTCAGCAACAGACTCCCACTGTCTCCCACTAGCGTCTTCATGAATTCAGTGACGTACTTTCACTAATTTTACAAAAATCACAGTCAGGCCCTTTGGACAAACTGTAGAAGTCATGTTAGAAGAAGTGAGTGTCCAAGAGTTTAGCTTATCAATACACAGCCAGTAGTGATTATTAAAGTTCCACTTTCTGAAGACTTCTGAATACACATACATACCATATGTTATCTTTCAGGGGAAAAAAAAGTTTGCATTTTGGAAATATGGTTCAGGTTAGGGCCATGTTTCCATAGGCTGAATATAATTTTCCTGAAAACAAAGGGAAAGGAGAAATAGAAAGGATGTAGAGATTCCTGAGCAGTGTTCTCTTCCTGTCATATGTATAAAGAGACCTGTGTTTTCAAATGAAAAACATCATTTAAGACTACTCCATTTGAACAGACCTCTGTTAACAAACCTCTGTTCAAAGGACTGCATAATTGGGCAGCCCTGGCAAAATGAGATGAAGTTCATGTATCTTGATACAAATATTCTAGGAATAATCAAAACATGGAAGGTTCATACAGGCACCTTCTGTATTAAACTACAATGATCTGTGAGAATGACAACTATATTTTCCTCTCTCCTATAATACTGCTTCAACAGTCAATAGATTTTTTGCTGGTAGTACCAACAGAAACAGGACTGGGCAAGGGCAGTTTAGGACAGTGCGATGTACTACCATGACACCACACACCCATAAACATGCCACTCCATTTGTTTGCCAGATGGCTGGCTCTCCGTGTGGCATCAGATGTATGATTTCTATTGTCTTTCAGCTGGGAAAACACATTCGCATATGTCAGATGCTGTTCCAGCTCTAGCACAGGATATATGCTTGGCTCAAGCTCAGACTGGTTCCCTCATGAAACTGGTGCTTGTGTAGACATCTAGTTTTGTGATTCTGGCTGGAGTGTCTCACAGGCTACTCAGCAACAGAACCAGGGCATTCTAATTACATTTAATTCATAGAATAATTAAGTTTGGAAAAGACCTCTAGGATCATCAAGTCCAACCACCAACCCTACACTACCATGCTTCCTAAACCATGCCCTGAAGTGCCACATCTACATGTTTTTTGAACACCCCCAGGGATGGTGACTCCAGCACCTCTCTGGGCAGCCTGTTCCAATGCCTGACCACTCTTTCAGTGACAACATTTTGCCTAATATCCAGTCTAAACCTTCCCTGGTGCAGCTTGAAGCCATCTCCTCTCCTTCTATCGCTAGTAACTTGGGAGAAGAGACCAACACCGATCTCACTACAACCTCCTCTCAGGTAGCTGTAGAGCACGATAAGGTCTCCCCTCAGCCTCCTCTTCTCCAGACTAAACAACCCCAGTTCCCTCAACCTCTTCTTGTAAGACTTGTTCTCCAGACCCTTCACCAGCTTCATTGCTCTTCTCTGGATAGGCTCCAGCACCTCAATGTCCTTCTTGCAGTGAGAGGCCCAAAACTGCACACAGCACTCGAGGTGCGGCCTCACCAGTGCCGAGTACAGGGGCACGATCACCTCCTTACTCCTGCTGGCCACGCTATTCCTGATACAAGCCAGGATGCTGTCAGCCTTCTTGGCTACCTGGGCACACTGCTGGCTCTCGTTCAGCTGGCTGTCAACCAACAATTCTGCCTTTTCATTTTAAATCAAAACAATCTTGTACCCTTTTAGGTACAAAATGAGACAGCAAAAATATGATGCAGTTTAAAAACCTGCCCCACAGAACCACAAGATTTTGATGTTCAAAGACTTTAAAGCTGCCAAAAAATTTTAAGAAGAAAAAAACCCAAAATTCGACAGAACAGTCTATTTAAGAAAATCTTTTCATTTTTATTACTTTCTAGTAGTAATTGTCTTCTGTGTATGTTTAAATTCTAAAACAGCTATACAATTTACCCTATAGACTTCTTCCCTGTAGAAAAAAAAAAAAGCCAAGGAAAAATATTCAGAAAGAAAAGCTTGAAAAGGTACCATCATTCTAAATAGGCCGTATTGTTATTGCTTAATTAAAATAATGAAATGCTCAGGATTGGAGCAGCAAAGGCTGGAGTTTACAGTTAGCATTTCCTTTCTGGTTTTGCCCTTTCTGCAGAAGACATGCCCCCTTGTGGGAAATGGTTCAAGCCCATAAACCACTGGTCTCCCTTGACAGGGTTGGGTATCGGGCAAAAGAAACAGCTGTCACAAAACACCTTTTTGCTTCTGAATTTCTCATTTTTCAGTCTCTCCTTAGATGTGTGATGATTGGTGTACCTCACGTAGATCTCTTCTGGGTGTTGTGGGGAGGATGAAGAAAAGCAGGAAGCCATAAGGCTCCTGAAGAGATGACACTAGATGGTTAACACAGTAAAAATAGGGTGGAACTGCTTCCTTCACCTGTGTCAAGCACATTAGTTTTAGCACCTTCACGAAACAGAGGAAAACTTCCCTAAATAAAGCACTGCATGAAAGTTTGCTTGTGACAAGGATAAGATGACACAATTCATTGGACCTAAATGAGCATCCTACGAACGAAAAGCATCATCACTTGGGATCTCTGCACTGAACTCCTTATTGGCAGGCTCTTAACTCTTGTCTAAGCTATGGTAACACTGAAATAGTTCTGAAAATATTTTCAGGCTCTTAAAAGCCTTTTTCTCCTTTTTTGTAATGTCAATTTGGCCATTACAACCACAATGCAGTTATACATATGTTGTCCTTGTCCATACCTTGAATACATTTTGTTATTTATTAAAACTGGTCACTTCAAAATGTCAAAAATTTAAGTGATGTGGATCACAAACATCCACTTACCATTATTACCATGACAACAGATCTTCAAGTAATGTAACAACTCCACTGGAGTTATGAAAACTGAGACTATCCAATTGCATTCAGTGTGAACATAGGGTGAGGAATACCAAACAACATGATACGCTGTGACTATTAAACACAGGGTGATGGTCTTCTTCCTCCCTTCAATACTGAAAGCGTATTAATTTTTGCATACAAGATATAAGCAAAATAACTGTCTCTCCAAAACAGATAGTAGGCCGATGAAACAGACAAACGATCTTTCATTAGAAGTACAAGATAAAAACCAAGCACATTAAAGCACAGAGTCTGGTAGAGTGACAGGAGGCTACTACACTCTGCCATGTAAAGAGAGAAAAGAGAAAGGGCACCCAAAGTGCAACATAATGAGACAGGAAGGAAGATGGCAAGGAAAGAGAAGGGAGGAGTCTGTGCTAACAATGCTCCTATCTGAGATATTAGCATAAGACATGACTAAATAAACATCATGTTTTCTAGATTCTCATAACATACGTTAATCTCTCCTGGAGCAGGTTCGTTCTTTCTCAAAGTACAAGAAGCCCAAGATCCTCTTACAAAACTGTTCATCACTTCAGGGAGAAGGGGTTATTCTACTCTGGTTTGCAACTTATACCTCACTACACACCAAAGTCACTTATCACTACGGATACATCTGTCTGCTTTGTTGCTCTAGACATAAACAAATTGAAACTGGAGTATGCAGTAACCTGTTTTGTGGGTGCTGGCCCTCATGGCAGACTACAGGGATATTCTCTCCACTTTCACTTGTGTGGAATCTTCATCTGCCTTCTCTTGAAACGAGAAACTACAGAGCACATCAAATAAAACTTTGAAACATGAGCTAGCCGGCTTGAGACAATTAACATGTTTCTGACAGTGATTCCTACTTCCTTTCAGTTCCACATAAGAGGATTCAGCACTTGAAATACCTGAGAACTGTAAAGCATTGCAATGTTCATCACCGTTGCAGTAGACTAACAAAATAAAAATTTTAAAGTCAGTTGGTGGAAGGGTTCTGCCCTCTACCCTCTTGTTCAACTGTTACAACAGACTTTAGCTTTGCGTCAGAAATAAATTTGGGTAGAATCTCAAGCCTTCCACTGAATCGTCTCTGCAAAGATGGCCCATCTTTTCAGCAAGCAGCAGCCTAGAGAAAGCAAAAGAAGACATGCTGTATTACTTGAGGACAACGTGATAACGAAGGTATTAAACACAGCAATTGTCACTTACCTTTCTTTGGCTAAGAGAACAGACATCCCCACGAGCTTAGCAAACTCGTCAGCTGTGAGAGAACCCTTTTCAGATACCTGTCAAAAAACCAAACATATAAATAAACAAACTATGGCATTAAAAGGACAATAAAGTTCTCTCAGCTACTGAATCAGGTCTAGCCTTGTGAAGTGATAAATTGGTAGCAAATCCCTTATGAAGACAACTAGTTTGTTTGCATTTTAAAAAAGGACAAATAATTATGAGTATTTCTCCTTAAAAATGCCCCCTCCGTGTCCTGTGAAAATTGCCAAGTATAAAAAAGGAGCCTAGAAAAGAGTTAAATCTGTTTTAAATTTAAAAAAAAAAAAAAAAAATAAATTTCACATGGTACCCTTTCCTTCAGATTTTTTTTAAAAAGAAGCCCCAGGACAAGAAGAGTGGAAAAATTAGAATAGTTCAGACAGCAGTACTGTCACAATCACTATTTACACAGCCCAACTATACTAAGTGATTCTGCAAACAGTGAAGCCTTAGTGAGGAAACAAAAGACCTGTTCAGGGCATCGATTTAGATATTTAAGTCACCTCAGACAGAAGTGGAAAATTTGAGTTTAATGGGATTTCAAATATCCCCACTGCCTATAGAAAAATCCCCAAACCCCAATACTCCACCCAATCTTATGTCATACTAGAGGGATCAGTAAAAGCCACCGTCACATTCCATTGATACAAAAGATAGGTTAAGCCTTGGGACTCAAAAATTTGGCTCCATTGTCTCAACCACACTAATACATGCGAAAATGAAACCTCACACAGGTTGGACGTGTGGATGCTTAAAATACTAGATATGACATCCAGACTTATTACTACATTGAATTTTCCAGATAAACATGTTTTATTACCCTACAAATAAATAATTCTTCCATTTCTCCATTGCTTCAGATTCAGGCAAACTTGTAAATGCAGATGTTGTTGCCATTTCTGCTTCCCATATAACTGGGTGGAGAGGGGGTCTATTCTGGATTATTCTCAGCAGTAGTCTTTTCACAATAACTCAGACTAAATTAGTCCTAACTTGAGATTTTATGAAGCTAAATCATCAAATCTAGATAATGGAAGTCAGCTATACAAGCTAATATGCATGTGGGTGATTAACTAACTATCCTTCTCAAGCCACTATTCTCATCAAGGGTGACTTTGGGTTCCTTTGCCTTCCATATCATTTCCTGTCTTCTCCAGCTGTTCAAAACCACATCTCTCTCCTCTCGGAAACCCTATGACTTCCTTTCACTTCTCAGAAGTTTCATGTTACTGTACATTATACATTAAGTACAGTGTGGTTTTGGGCTCAGCTCTGATCTCATCTTCCTTTTCCCTTATGGGCTACCCTTCCTCACCCAAAGCCTCTCCCTTACATTTTTCTATGGAGTCAAAGTCTTATATTATGAAAACTGAAGAAAAAAGGCACTTCAGTAATAAATCTACCATCTGTTGCTTTTTGCTGTTGACCTCATCTGTTATCAAGAAAAGGTTTTTCCTTTCCTTTCAAAGAGATAAGCACTCTTACCAAAGGCAACAAATTAATTGGAAACCAAAAATAATCAGAAAAAAACTGAAATTGGCTAGGTATTTTTCTGTAAATGTAAGAAAATAAACTGAAAGGGTTAACATGTATTTAAAGATTTAAGCGTTTTAGTTTTCATAAATTAGGATGGAATCTTAGATTGTAGATGAAAATACATTTCTCTTATCTAAAAATCTTTTTGATGAGAGAAAGCTATAGAGTAACAATCACGCAAAATGCACTGAAGAGTCTACCTCATGTACCAAGTGAGGAGGTGTCTGTCATAGCTCTACTTTTTCTTGACTGCCCAAGCCAAAGTCCTCTTTGACTCTGATGTTTAACTTTGGATACACTGAGTGAGCCTTTAATGAACTTTACGAAAACAAAAAATTACATCCCACTGAAAAAGACACAGGAAGACGCATCAAATAATGGGATACCAGGACTTGAAAGAGTCCAGAGGTAGCAAGACCACGAAGGTTTACCACACTGCAATTTATACCATTTCTTTTTCCTGATGAAGGTAGCTTAATTCTATATGTACTACTCTCCAACTGAGCGCTCTTCACAACAGCAAACTCAGTACAAGATGTTACACATACAATGTGCTATTTATGAAATAAACCCAAACAACTGCCTGTATCAACATTTAAGAGCTACTTTCACTGCCTTCAAGCACCTTGTGTACAGTGTCTGAAGTCCACTTCTCCTAAATTAAGTACTTAATACTTGCCATGAATTTCATCCTACAGCGCAAAAGATTTGGAGAAAGGTTGAAGGTTAACGAAGTTTGAGAAGAGATAAAAGAGGTGAAAATGTTCCTGTTCCCTAAGGAGACAACGACTAAGATTATTGCCTGCACAGCACTTTGAAGATAAATAGTGCTGTTTAAGTACTACTATTAGAAGATTTGGGAGTGGAATATTTTGTATTTCAAAACCTCAAAAGGAAATCCTGTACCTCAAGTTTTTATACCTAATGTGTTTAAATTTCTCTAGCATGGTCAGAACACTGAAGGAAATGAAGTACACTTACTGTCTCTAAAGCAGAAGCTACCATTTCCTCTTCATTATGAGACTGGAGTTCAATCACCATCACACCACTGTCAAATATCCGAAGCCTATAATCAAGAGAGTCCAAGTAACTAAAAAAACCTGTGCACACCATCTATGATCATATTTCTAATGCATCCACACCTATAACCACATTACAAAAGGAAGAGAAAGAAAAACAAAAAATAACAAAAACAACCGCAAACCCAAAAACCTCTGTGAAATGACCTTACTATTAAAAGCATCTTCAAAATCTGAAGAGACTGAGAAGAGCAGGGCATATGTCTGGGCTTAGTCAAACACTTTTCCCATCTGAAAAAAACTGTATTGGAAGTGAAAAGAATATTGCCTTCCTAGCAAAGTAAATGCTGGGTAAAAAATATAATATTTTAATGTAGAGCAGATGTTGGTGCATACAGCAGCATCCTTTAAGCAAAGGGTGACTTTTTTTTTTAAACAAACAAAACAAAAACCCAAAAAAATCTTGCACAGGTAAAATACTAAGTCATCCAAGCACAGGTAAAATACTAAGTCATCCAAGCACCATGGTCTGACTTGCAAGTATCATGCTTTATAAATACATCTGTAAAGCTCTTACCTTAGTGGTAATTTCAGTGACTCCAGCATCTTACAAGCATTTACTAAATCTTCTGGTGACAGCAACTATTAAATTAGTAAAACATATTTATTCACAGCTTGCATTTCAGGTATAATAGCGTAACACCAAAGCAAACAGTTTTAATAACTACAGCTATAAAATACACCAGGCAACATAATATTGTTCATTTTCTTCCTTTCTATTGTCCAGTCTATCTTCTTGGCTTCTATGCCCTGTCTTGTTTCCTTACAGTGTGTTCTAGAACAATCCTTCTTGCCTTGTTTACAGAAAGAGTTGATGTATTTTGTAAAAAAAACAAAGAAAACCACCAAACAAAAAACCCCACAACCAAATCCATTCACCATTCTTTAGTATTCTGTGTCCCTCAGTATTCTTTCCAGATAAGGACAGATTTTCCCTTTTATAGGGCATTAAAAAAGCAGCATACATTATGAGAACTCACAGGGGATAGACAAACATTACATGGAAGAAAGAGAAAGGAAAAAAGTAAAATACCCTAATTTTAATAAAGGGCCGATCACTTCATGCTGTTAGACAGGCAGAGTGAGCAATTGGTAGGGAACATTTTTACCCTTTTTCCTTTAATTACCTTATCACTGAAGTACATCTTATAAAACACTTAACAAAACCAATTTCTCACCTCTAATCCTCGTGCGCGATTTACCAGACAGTACACTTCTGTAAGCGACATGATCCCTCCTCGCTCCTGTGTTAAGCACAAGACTGGTAAGAGAAATAGCATTAATCTAGTAAACACAGTATCTCAACTTGCATTAGACTGATTAAACAGGTAAAACAGAGGAGCTAAATGATGGGCCTTAATGAAAAACACCATTAGACAGGCAATACCATGTATTTCTAGCATGAGAGGTAAGTAACAACTTATATCTTTCTCTAATAATTTTAAAATGCAAACCACTGATACTACATCCAAAGACTGAATTACTTTGATTTTAAAGCAGAGAATAAATCACAGGAACAAGGAATTTCAAGATAATAAATCTATCAATCAATTTACCATTTTTGCTTTTCAGACACAGTTTTCCATTCTGATCATAGTAGGTAGCACAAAGCTTTCTCAACAAATACTGAAATATGTATACATTATAGTAGCCACATAGCCTTATAAGTTGCAACATGAAATCTAAATTTGTGGTGAGAATCCTGAATTCTGTAATAGCTTCAGATAAATTAAAATATGAGATATTACTAAGAAGGGGCAAGCTGTGTAATAACTGTGCTGTATTTGCAAAATATGTAGGTTTTAAGCAGCTTAAAGACTGACTACTTATATTTTCTAAGTCAGTGTTGCTTCCTTCTTCAAAAAACGAACATTCTGCAGCAAGGGATGAATACAGAACTATTCAAATAGAAAAGACTGCTATCCCTGCAGTCTTGCTATCACTGATATTTCACAAATTAGAAGCTGAGATGCCATTACTCCAAAGAAAAATTCTTACTTATATTTAAAATTTCTTATTCAGAACAAGGATATATAATCCTTCCATGAACACTGAACATGAGGCTGCGCTGCAAAATCTGAGGCTTTAAGAGGCACAATACTGCAGCTGAAACACATTTACATCAAAATTCAGCAACACATGGAAAGTTCTGGTGCAAAATTAGGTACTTTACCTCTAACGGCGTCTGCAGTATTCCAGCTAGTTGCTTCGCCAGTTGCATGTGGTAATGTGTACCTGATCCATATGTTTCCCTAGTAACTGGATTAGCTATACCCATACTCAGTAGATAGGACTTGAACCTAATAGTCTAAACAAACAAATTAATAAAGGTACATCAGCTAGTGAATAATTCTTGCTTTTAAAATTCTTTGATTTTATTACCATAAGACAGTTTTGGTGAATAAATCCATCCAGTTTACTACCAATGAAGTTAATCTCTAGCAAAGAGAAGACAAGACTTAATACAATTTACTTTTGACCAGCGGAGGTCAAAAATACAAAATTTACACAAAGGCAGTACAATCTTTGCTTTTAAGAGAGGGTCGAGAGAAAAGCCAACACTAAACAAGTAAGTCACATTTACTTTATGTAGAATTAAAACACAAAAACCCCAACTATGAAGTGTTCTCTATGAACATTACTTGTATTAAATGGATAGCTTTTTGCTTTGCATAGGAACATTTGTGTTGACTTTAAAACCAAAATTAATTTACCTCATCTTCAGTGATGTCACCTTGTTTTTCTTTAATCTTGTTAGCTATTGACTTTGATAACTCCACCATTTCCTTAGCCTGTCAAGAAACACACATAGATAAGTCAACTTTGAGCTCAACAGAAAAAAGCATGCTTAAAATTGAGAAAACAAGCGTAAGTCTACTTGGATAAGTGACACATGCCATACCTTCTCCATTAGTTTGCTAAGATCCTCAAAAGCCTGAAATGAAAAGCAGACACTGCAGATCAGTATAATTACAGCATTCAACTTCATGGATACAGTGAGCTGCCTTTGTCTGCCTATCTATCCACGCTATTCGTAAGAGCTGCTATCCCTTCAGATTAATATGATACAATGTGAGATATTATTAATAATTCATTGATATAGTTGTTTTATATCAGATCTTTAAAAAATTATATAATCCATAAACAACAAAGGATGAAGAAAAGAATCAAACAATCACACACTCTTCTAGTATGTGAACACTGGTTCAAAATGATTTATGAAGTCCATGTGGCAGGAAGGAATAATGAAACACTCAGGCCCAGAAAAGATTAAACTGTCCAAGTTTATTATGCTCTCCTAAAAGCTGGGAGAAGTTTCCTTGGTGGTAATGGTAGGTTTTCTTCCGACAGTCAACCCTCACTCAAGGAGATCTATTGTTTCTGGCCAGCAGCAAGTCAGCTGTAAAGCTACAGAAGTACGCCTCCCAACAAGACAATTTTACTTTAATCAGTAGATGTTACTAAGTTAGTCAGAAACAGTCATTTCAAATGAGCAAGGAAGAAGGTATATGCTTTCACATATATGCTTAACTGAAGAGACAAAATCTCTGAAAATATGTGGCAACATCTCTTAAGTATTGCATACATAGAACAGTGGTGCTACCATAATAAACAAAAAACAGTTTAAAAAATGAATTAAATAAGGTCAATGAGACAAATTATCAGATTTAAATAAACTAAAATAAAAACCAGATAAAAAGCATCCTCTGAACTGGACCTAAAAAACCAAAATACCTGCTAAAGCAAGAGAAAAAAATTGTAAAAAACCCAATTTTTTTCTAGTGTAAGAAACCTTTTATTTTGTTTCCACAAAAAAAATGTAATAAACTGGATATCCATCACAGGACCACAGTTATATCAAGTCTATTAACCTTAACAAACTGCTACAGACTCAAATACAACAATTCTACGACCCACAAAGGGCATTTTTAGGCTTAAATAAAACATACATTAGAAAAAGCTGAAGGTATACTGAAATTCAAAAGATAACCAGCTAGGATTCAAAAATTCATGTAAAAAAATTAGCAACTATACTAACACAACTATATTAAAAAGCAACTCTCATTTCTCCCATCCGCAGCTACACACATTCTGCCTTCTCACCCACTTCTCTCAAACACATGACTACGTGCCCAGGTGATCAACCTTTTCAAACAACCTTTTTTTGAACAAGTGGTGTGAGAAAAATTCCTGAACCTGTTCAGCTAAAGCTTGCCTGACAGCAGCACCCAACTCCTCCAGCCACAAGTAAAGAAGGTTGTTCAGTTAGAGTATGTCAAATGTCCAGAGACAGATCTTGCCTACAGCTTCTAGCCATTGCTCCTATGTGATTCCTGGTTTGTTCTGACTAATTCCCCACTAGAAAAACACATTTTAGCAGAATTTGCAGAGGAAGATCCAGTTGTTCCCATCTACATGTAGGCACCTTACTTAGAAGCTTATTGGTTTGAGATTCAACATGCAAAGAAGAGAGATGCCTCTGGGAAGGGACAGGGTTTGCTTTTCATCTGAATCCCTCCTAATGGTGCCAGTGTTTCTCCACTGACTGAAGAAGTCTAGCTTCTTAACACTTGGTAGCTAAATTAGGTATCCAAGACTAAGTGGAACAAAGCTAGGTCCAAGGGGAGAAAAGAAAATATACTAACGCATAACAGTAATCTACCACCACCAGAACAAAAGCTTCTCTTTGGAATATTTCTTTTTACTTCTTAATCTGCCAAATTCAAGAATTTACAATACATTTCCCAATCTCTAGTGTAAATCAAAGTCCTTCTACTGTACTTGTATGTGATATCAACAAAAAGTTTTCTAACAAGGCTTCTCCCAGCTTATTTCTAATCTCTATAACCTGCATGAAAACATCGTTCATCAAAAGAACCCTAGATTTAGCTAAATAAACACCATGCTGTGTCCAACTCCTCCTCTGCCTGACTCACTGAGGGCAGGCCTAGAAACAAAGGGGAATGTGCACACACCTAACAGGAACTTCCTCAGATAAACAAAAGGCTAAAGAACTGGATTCTTATCAGCAGTGAACAGCAGATGCAGGAAGCCTTTTCCTGGAAGCCAGGGCACCATTTTTTAAATTAAGTCATTTATAACATTTAAAGCCGGAGGAAGGCAGGATTTTACAAGTCACAGTTTTCCTCTGTTCATACAACATGTATAGATTTTTTTTTACTCTCTGACAAAGCTACTAAAGGAAAAAATAACCAGACAATACCTTTTGAACTATATACACATGCATGTAACCACAATACCTTTTGAACTACACACAGAACTTCATTCATTACATTCTTCATAAACAAAGGAAAAGGTTTAATGCTACCAGTATCTGAAACAGCATGCGGCCTGCAAAGGTACTATAATTTATGTATCAGAGCAGTGAATGCTTTTCTTATTGTGGCACAATTGAATCCCATAAAGTTTTGCCACAATAACAAACCTGTTGCATGCAGTTTATGAGTACTTCTGTATTAATCTCTACTACCAAGACAGAACCAGACTACTTTTGAGGATGTTGCTGTCAGGTATATTCAGAGAGATTAATTGCCTCTGTTGTCCATCAGTATTGATATCTGGAACTTAACTATTACACTGTTTCTGGGGGAAAGGATGGTCTCCCTCTAGCCCAGGTATTTTGCAAAGATCCTTGTAACACCTTGCTGATGCCTGGGCTGCAGAACATTTTGCTGTAATTATAAGCCTAGACCCAACATTTTAAAACTGAGTATTTATAAAATGAAAATCTAGCTTCAATACAGTTATGTGCAGACACTTACATCAGCATATTCTTATTAATATGTATTAAATTTTCAACTGAAACCAAAATTAGCTGTAAAAAAAAAAAAAGAGGAAAAAAACCCCAAGCTTGTAATAGTCTCCTTTTGCAAATGCGTTTGTGTTCTGCCTCCCCTGATGAAAAGTCACTGAGCTCAGGTTTCTAATTCTACCAAAACCAATTTTATAAGTACACACCGATACTTTCAAAGAACAGCCTTCTTGAAAGGAACTGTTTAAATGAAGTGCCTTTACATATATTAAAAAGCCAGTTAAACAAAGTAAATAACTGTAAACTATACACTCTTAATCAATTCAGACTTCTCAACAAGAATAATCAACAGTCTCAGCTGCCCCTAAAAGAAAGTGTGAATGAATGTAAATGGCTCAGACAGGTGGTTGACCTTGAAACTTCAGTAGTATTTACCTCGGAAATGTTTTTGTCAGTCTCTTTTCTTTTTTCCTCTAATTTCCTTTCGATCCCTACAATTCCTACAGCCCTTATTCTTCCTGCCTGCAAAAGAAAATAATGAAAGGAATCAAAATAGGAAATGCTAAGTTTTCTCATCTGCCTCACTGTGAAAAACCTTACACTAGAAGACAGGAAACATTCCCCCACAGAGCTGATACAATGCATACAATATTTCATACATTTCTTGAAAGTATTTTTTAAAGCAATGTAAAAAAATAAACAGTAAGTGTAATTAGTAATAAAAAGCATGTATGAATTTGCTCTAGTAGACAGATAATAAGATTATCATATTGAAGCTGTTAATATGAAGATGCCTAATAGCCTGATCCAGACTGAGCATTCCAGTTCATCTCAGTTTAAGCCTCCTGAGTCCATGTGAACATCTATACTAGAGCTGTGGAAATGTGTATCTAAACATGATTACCTCAAGAAATCGAGCCTGAAGAAACATAGCCACAGAAACACAATGCTAAGTGCAGTCTAATTTACCTTGCTGAGAAGTATCAGAACAGAGGTGATGGGTGAACCTTTCAATTGATGCCAAAAGTGTTTTAGAAAGGCTGGTACCTAAGTGGCAGGGGTGCCATCCCTCAAATCTCCGACTGCAAAGCTCAGCGCTGGTGTTAATGATTTGCTATGACTCAAGAGTAAGAACAGGAGGGAAGGCATTTTCATCAACTGAGTCTTGACACAGGGTGCAGGCTTCCCCATCAGCCCAAATGCAACTATGTTTATAGGTACTATAATTACAAAGGATCATCCTATTTCATTCATATGGTACTATATGTTCAATATATTAATGTATTCAACATAGTCATATACAGAAACAACATCTACATGTTTATCAGAGTTTATAACCTAGAAGTATGCAGACAAAGAAGGCAATCCAACACACGATGAAGAGATTCTCCATAAATATATATTCTAAATGGACAGTTGTTAAATCAAACATATAGTTTCAAAGAGTTAAATAAAAGTTGCATGTTATGTTTAGACTTCCAGCCTACAAACGATAAAACAGAAATCACAATTAAGACCAAAAATCTTTCAGCTTCATTAGATCTCTCATGCTGAATAAAACTATATGCAAATATATATATAATATTTGCATAATTTTGTGTGTGTGCATGCGCCCGACTACATAAAAAAAACCAGAGCTCATTATCAACTATTCAGGTCTAAACACACTCAAGGCAGAGTGGACACAGTGTTCTATATTAGATGAAAACTGCAAAGGCAAAACTAATTTATGCCGGTGAAGAAATAAGCAAAGTAAAGCTGATTTCCCACATGCCTGCAGTGTTGGTTAGAGAGGCACGCCAGATGCAGTACACTGTGGCAGCAAGATGTGGAAACAAGAGATTACAGGCAAATCCTGCTCAGAAGCTCTGCACATACCTGTGGATCCTTGTTAACTTGCATGGTCTGACCAGTGGGCATGTTCTCCCATCTCCTTTGTGTGATTTCTTCTGATAATCGTCTATAGAACTGCAAACATTAGAGAGTGACAACAGACACTTCAGAAGCTGTGCAGAGTACCTCCTGGTATTTTCAGCATCTTGGTGGTAGATGATATAAACTTTACAGTAAGACAAATCATGGTAACACCTGCACATCCACAGTACAGCTTTTATATCTGGAAATTCTTAATCTCCAGTCTTCAAAAATATACACATTAGAGGAAGAGCCATGTAGTTACTAGTTAAACTCACACGAGTACTTCTACTGTAAAATATTTTTTTCAGATATTCAAAATATTCCAAAACATGCTAAAGGTAAAAATGTTGAGATTTGCTCAAAGGCATGCTTCTAAGCTGAAGGAAAGTTGAACAATCCGATTACTATTGATCTGTTAATCCAACAATATAAAGACAACCACACAGATCAATTACACTTATTTGTTTATTGCTACCACCAGAAGATGGTATTAGTTAATTAGTTAACAGTAAGTGTATCCCACTGACCAAAATCCAGAAAGAAAATCTATTCCACTCTTATGAGTGTTGTTCACAGTTCACAGGAAAGCATTCTGAAGTCATAAATAAAAGATCTGGAGTGTAACTGATATGCTAGGTAACCAGTAAGCATGGTTCTCAGACATGAACATTAACATCAAAAAAAATACGTTTACGATTAGGTAAAACAGCTATACAATTACAACTAGGCCTAAATCTACACTCGCCCTAAGCTAAAAACTGCTCACAAAAAAATGAAAGTGAGTCTGATCAAGCACATGCGTTTATAAGACATTTATAACTAACTGAAGTTGAAAATCTGATTTTCTGCAGGGAACAGGGACAGCTTTTTTCATGGTTCAAAGTTAAAGCTCTCACTCTCTTCAAGTAAGGATCTTATACTATGAAATTTCTTTACAGAGTGCAATTTCTTTGGTTTTTAGGATAAGCCTTCTTTTAAAAAAAGGGTTTTTTAGAATGCTCAAAGGCTTTGAGATTTCTGTTGGTAAAAAAATGAAGATTTATAAAACACAAAATGAAACAAAGCTCTGAGGCAGCAGAAAGTGTTCAGCAATAAAATTAGAGAGATGATGAGGAATTCCTCATGCGCGATTCCTGTGCAGGAGAGGGTTAGCTACAAAGAAACATTTTTTACTCTGTTAAACATTTAACAGATTCCAGAGATATTATTTTGGAAAATCCTGTGTTCAATCTAAAAGATTACAAAAGGAAGTCCAGGCTTATATTAAAGCCTAATAATGCCTCCTGACATTTTTGGAACTCTATTTGCATTATTTAACCGAAGTATAGAACCCTGAAGGCTCATAGTGTGTCTTTAAAAAAGGATGTATTGAAAAAGCTCCACCTCAAAAGCAAACATGGGAAGATCATGGAAAATTATCACTAACACAGCAAGAGAAGAAAAGCATGTCCAAAGATCTGATGTGCTGGGCTTGCATGGTACAAAACTTACCTCAATCTGCCCATGTTCTTTGAATGAAAGTTTTATGTAGGAATATTTGCTGCTTTGGAATGGACCAGGCTCTTTGTCTGAAGAAGCAGGATGAAGATGAACAACTATTTTGGCACTAAGAAAAAGTTAAAGGAAAGAGAAGAGAAGCTTTCTGACACATCTAAAAAAATTATTTCTACAATCAAAGTTAACCACTAAAGTTAATCAAAACCTCCATTAACTTTATCTCACATAAGAGATAAAGTACATTAAATAACGCTTTATGTTTGTGCATCAACATTGAAGTATTTTGACTCAATATTATGGTAGATCTTGCATAAAAACTATAACCTCTAAAACAGCAACATCTCACAAATTTAAAATGTACCCACCATCAGTTCTTGAGAAATAAACAGGACAAATTTTAACATGGCTAGCAATAATTTGTGAAAAATCTTTTAGCTATGATAAAAACTAATTGTCAACTAGTCACTTCATTTGGCTTTTGACTTGCAGTAACTACTGCCAAAAACCACTATCTTTGTCAAAGGAAAATAAAAGGTCTCAGTATTACAGTTAACCTATCCCACTTGTACATGTCACTTGCAAACACTGTATGTGAATGTGTCCAAAACCAACAATCAAAGGTAACTTGCATGGAAATAACAGTCTAAAGTGACACCTACCACCAAAACAAACGTTGAGATACCATTATTTTAGGAACATAACAGACCTCTATCACAGCATGACTGCAAGCCTGATGTTCCCATTTCATTTTACTGATACTTTTTTCATGGGTCTTTATTTACTTGACTTCTCCAGCATTAGTGAATTACCTGATTTCTTTTGGCATATTACCTCACCCATCTGACTGTAGTCAACTACATATATTTTTCGCCAGTTAATTTTTTTTCTCTTTTTCTTGTGAAGCTTCTTTATACACATACCATACTGAATTAGTTATTCAAGTGAGTGGAAACACTTGAGTTCCTTCTAACCATCGCTAGAATTTCCATGCTCAAAATTAATCATATGGTCCTGAAAAGTTATATATTACAGGATCTGGCAGAGTTTCTATCCCCAACCAATTCTGTGGCAGAAAACACTAAAATTAGCTTTCAAATTTAGATCCAGCAAAATGACTGTTGGTATTTATGACTAATGAAATGAAAACAGCAAGCTAGAACACATACTTGTTTAGTGATTACAAGGCGGTTATTTAACAAATCACATCAAACACTGCTTTGGCACGACTCTTACATATTTGATCTCAAGTAAAGAAAGCAGGTCCTTGTGGCTGTCAATCTGCAAACTTGGATTGCAAATGGAACCCACCATGAATTAATATGTAATCTTGGTTACCTCACATAACATGTATGGCAAACTATCCATCTGAAAAAGACAGTGACTATCACCTTACCTTTTTCCTATCCCAGCTGCTTGCTCTTCAACAAAGACAATCTGAGACAGAGGTATAGCAATGCAGCACTCCTGGAATCATCAATGCAAACACAAATGACATTAAAGCCATATCCTGACTATTCGTTCTCTAAAACGAAGTGTTCTCTCTCTCCATTTCACGAACAGTACAGATTTCTACAGGTGCTGCCTGAGGCACTCCATATGAAATATGATATTAACAATAGAAACAATCTATTAAAGAGAAAGTAGAAAACTTAATACAAAGTTGGAACTGAGTTCTAGATAATAAAAAAACCTCCAAACTTAAGTGTCAATATGTCGACTTTAGACACCTCAAGCTACATTCATAGAAGGACTTAGGAATTTAATAAATCTTTAGTATCTAAGTTCAAAATTTAAACACTAAAATTTCCATACTACTGCAGCTTATTCCTGTAGGTGTGCCATGCTCATAAGTTCTTAACATTTTTGCATTGATGTTACTTTGGGAGCTACAACAATATCCAAAAGCACTAGTCGTTTAAATGTCGAATGTCTAAAAAACTAGACTATCCTCTGAGGGGAACAGGAATTTCTCCCACAGCCGAGGACTTAATCTGGCAGTTGATGCATCTCACACATTTATTGGACTGTGCTTTAGACAAAACAACTCAGAGCAAGAAACAAGACTCTATCCACCTGTGGGAGACTAACCTACCCAAGCTAAACTCTTTCTATATGCATTTGAGACAGAAATTGCCCAAGGAAGCAAGCAGTTCAAAGCATCTAATTTGGTGCCTAGCCTTGTTTTCGGGAGTGTCCTTTGGTAAATGTTGTGCTCCACACAATAGTTCGGTGATCAAGAAGTCACCCAGAATATGGGAAACACAAGTCACATTCCCTCTTTTAACCTCTCTTCCATCTGCCACAAGGGTGTCCCTAACACCAGGTTACAACGAACACTGCTATGGGGCCCACTCAATCCCTGCTACCAAAATTGTTCCTCTGCATGAAATGATTAAATACTCATTAAATTGGAGATTAGGAAGTATACATGCGGGAACTCCCAACTAATGAGTAAATCTCTCTTTGGGAAAAAACATGATGTATTTCCTGTTCTAAAAGCTCTTAATACAAGCCATTTAGATTCTTCTGTGGGTTCAGATTCTAGATCTGTTACATAGAACAGGTTACTGTTTGTAAAATGCCCACATACCTCTGGACACTTTAAATATAGGCAAAATGATACTTCTGTTAAAAAAAAGGGTTTTGCAAATGACAAAAGAGTCCAACTATATATAGTAAGTACACTGTCAAAATGATTGATTCATTTAGTTCACAGTTAGAAAGTTACAAAATTATTGTAAGCACAGGGACTTAGAATCACCCCCTCCTGGTGAGGGAAGCAAGAGGAAGGGATACAGACAGAGATATGTGTTAAAAATGCTGAGAGTTTATTTGGATCTTTTTTCCTAACGTCTCATGCTCACATTATGCATCATTTTATGATTTAAAATGTTCTACAGATCCAGCTATGTAACAAAAGAATTACTTTTTTTTCCCCTTTGGAAATCACTGTATTTTCTATACTGTTAAACTGCAGACAGTATGTAACAGCAGCAGCTATAAACCACAGCTGCTTTTGTAAAAAGTTTTACTATGTTAACCTAATGACATTTATTACTAGTTTGCTGACACAATAAAAATGGACACTCTATGAGTTTATTCAAGGTAAGCTAGCTAAGGTTTCTAAGGTTGATGTTATATCACAGCTGAGCTTAGCCAACAACTCACCATGAAAATAAAAGGGCATTGTGCTCCTCATGTTTCAATCCTAAGAGCTTGAGAAAGAAGCAGCTTCATTTACCCCACTAACAAAGTTATTTGTTTAGTACAGATTTAAAATTTAAAAACAAACCTGGCTCTGCTAGGACAGAATCATACAATCATTAAGGTTGGACTTGATGATCCTAGAGGTCTTTTCCAACTGTCAACCCAACACTACCATGTCTCACCACGTCCTGAAGTGCCATGTCTACATGTCATTTAAATACCTCCAGGGATGGTGACTCCACCACCTCTCTGGGCAGCCTGTTCCAATAAATTCCTCTGTATTACATAAGAACTGGGTAATTTTTGCCTATCTCCTGGCCATATGTTTCTGCCCCTCCTCTTAATCAAGCCTGGAGCTTGTCAGAATGTTTGCTGAGTTAAATTAATTTGTTAAAAGAAAACTATTTCTCTTATTCTCCAAGTTTCTTCTCTGCTGAATTAGCAAATTCAGTGATCTCAATACAAGGAATCATATAGCCTATGAGAAGGAGAAGTCAGGAACAAAAGATGAATGTCATCCTTTTGTTGAGAAGGAGAGAATGGGGATATGGACAGTTGTTAGACTTGCTGAAGCCATAACACTTAATGTTACTCCAAACAAGTAAAACATCCAAGTGAGAAGATTAGAAACAGTAAGCAGTGCACATTGCAGTACGCGCCCACATGTCAAGACACTGATGAAGAAATAAGAAATGAATTACACAGACAGTTTAGCTCAACTAAATTATCTCACACTGACCGTGCTGAAAAAGTTAATTTATACAGAATAGTTCATGATCTGGACAAACAACAACTGACTTTTTTAACAGTAACCCAGCTCTCATAAACAGTTTGAAAGATTTGTACTGCTGTTTCTGCAAACAATCGTTACGGAAAAAATATGTTGCATTGCCAAATTAAGAACATCCTTGGTGACCTTATCTTTAGAAGGCTCTTAGTAGCTCCCTGCTTTGGAGCAAAGATGCAATATTTGGTAAGGAATGGCCTTTAGGCGTGAGAGGTGCTTGCACAAAACTAATCCATTAGAATATTATATGCCTTTGAAGAGTTGTCATCTGCACATGCTGTGTCTAAACTTTGGCTTCCGGGGTTAAATTTCTAAAAGATTGTGTTCAAAACAAGCATAATCCAACCCAGTTCTGAGGAGGACTTCTCCTTCAGTTGCAACTGCAAGTGGTGCATGTTGCCACAGTCTCTGCTTAGAGCTCTGTATGGGTCTTTCTCACCCATTTCTAGCCTGCAATCTCAGGCTGTGGCCTTCAGCAGCAGTATTACACTGTAGTTCTGCCACTGCCACTTAACCTCTGAGTTAGTTCTCCACCACAGTACAGACAAATGTTCTTGCCTACTGAAGGCATGGTTCAGCACAGGAACAGGCAGTTGGGAGGGTAAAATCTGTACAAAATAATACTTCTGCCAAACACATCCTATTATCAAATCATGGTCTGGGACTGTATGCTGGAAGCAGAAGGCAGGGAAACTTGGACTTGAAAACAATGAGGAAGAAAAGGTCTTGCTAGACAAGGCGCATAGTTCACATTATGATTTCCCTGACGCATTCAACTTCAGTCTCAAACCAGTGTTTTTAGTGCATGATGCCAGACTCTATTTTTGTGCTGTAGAAAAGGAGAATTTATATGATTAATTCCCATACCTCCTCATCTCTGCAGGATTATTTTATTAAAGCAGAATTTGGTAAAAGAACATTCCTGCACATAATTTTCTTTCCACTGTGAGCCAAAAAATGGACTCTACTTGTAAAACAAAGCACACATAAAGGAAAGAAAAATCTCTCCGCGTGCAGTCTTTTAATTGCAAGCTACCTGTTGTTTATTATGGAATTTGCAATTCAATGGTGTAAGAGAGACAAAAATGGGACTTACGTGATTCTTCTGATCTCTCCAGATTAGTCTGTGTGTGCTTAGCAGTAATACTCCGCTATCAAATTTCAACTAAATGGGAAAAATAAAACACATCAACAACAAATATAACCAGTAAATTGCATAATTACTAATCTTGGAAACATTACGCATTACCACAACATAGCAATCAGATTCAACGAGCCAGTATTTTGAGAACACTCTCTTTTTTCAGAAAACACAATAAATTAAGTTTAGGAAACAATGGAGAAAATTAGTATAAAAGGATTAGATAGATATATACAAACTTCCTTTTTCAACTGTACAAACTTTCCCCCAGGAAATCCTGAGGGGTCCTCCCTCCATATGCTGTGCAAGATATACAAGTGTTCCTAAATATCGTATTTTCAACAGGGCTATTGGCTTTGGAATGCTATTTGGTGACAGCAACCGAATACAAAGACGCTATGCAGAGTCTGAAATCTTCTGGCCTTTCACACAGAAGTAGTACTTCTATCCATTTCATTGTTGAAAAGATCTTTATCAGGCAGCCATCAGTATTTGGAAAAATCTCTGTTAGCACATTGCTTCCAACTGGAAGCATGTTTTTACACTTTTTTTTTATGAGGGTATGCACCTACTCTGGTGAGGAAAACTGAGGATATATCAAGAGCTGCTCCAGCCGTGATACAAAACAATAGAGGAGGCTCAGATGACAGCAGAGGGGAAGATCGCGCCCTTCACGACCAGAGCTAGAGAGCATTTCACAGCTACCCGGATGACTCGGGTGTGAGCTGTATGGCATGCCCTGGACGTGGCATCAAAGCCAAAGCGCACGGCTTGCTGAGCTGAGCAACAGGGGGGAGCACTCAGCCCCTGACACAGGAAGTGACAGCCCGAGGAGGGGACACCAAGTTTCACGACAGTGACACCAGCTACACCCGCCCTGCGGGGATGCCGACCCTCCCCCACCGTCCAAAGCCCTTCTCCCGCAGAGCCTGGGCCTCTTCCCCAACTACTTTCTCACAAGCCCAAACCCCGGCGCAAGATGTCCCCCTCCTCCCAGGCCTCTGACCGACGCTCCTCCTGCGGTCCCAACCCCCCGCGCCCCTCACCTCGCCCCCCGTCCCACACCGCCTACAGCCACCTACCCCATCACCCCCCTTGGCTGGGACCCACGGCCGTGCCCTTTCCCCTCTACCCGGCCCATGTCACCCGGGCTGCGCCGCGCCCCGCTCAGGGCCGCGCCCGTCACCTTCTCCTCCCCGTCGCAGAGGCGCACGCCGCGCTGCTGGACCACCAACGTCTCCCCCAGCTCCAGCAGCCCAGTAGTCCACACGAACCTATCCATGGCGGACGCGCAGCCCCTTCCCCTCCCTCCCTCCCTGCCACCTGCGGACCAGGCCGCAGCCGCCGCTCCCCACCCGCAGCCACTGGGCGAGCGGGCCCCATCCCCGGTCGCTCCGCGCCCTCTAGCGACAGCCTGAGGAGCAGCCACCATCTTGGGACCGCCATCTTCCCGCCGCCATCTTGCGACCGCCTCTCGCCCCAACGCCCGCCCCCTACCGGCCCAGCCGAGCCGCTAATTGGTCAGTTCAAGCCCCGCGGCCAGCGCAATCAGGGAAGAGCTGTGCGGCGGGTGATTCAAACGGTAGTGGCGGCTCAACCGCCTTTATAGAGCGGGTGGCTATGGCGGCGCGCTCACCCCCGCAGCTCCCGGCTAGCCGCCGGTCCGAGCCGGCGTACCGAGGTAAGGCTGCGGGGCTGCCACCGGCACTGTGAGAGGACAAAGCCCCGAGGGGCTGAGCCGTCCTCCGCTCCCGGCCGCGCGGGGCCTAGGCGCTCCTTGCCGGGGCTGTCCGTCGGTACCGCCCTGAGTAAGGCTGCGGCTGGGGCCGGTGTGAGAGGGGAGCTGGGCGCTCCTCCTGGGAAACGGGAGGCTGAGGATAAGTGCCTCAGGCGGGGTGGGAGAACGGGCAGTGCCCGCGATCGTGGCATTAGAGCTTCTGACCGGTGCGAGCGGGTGGGTGAGGCCGGTGCTCTTCCACCCATCCCCGGCAGGGCTGCCCGCGTGAAAGCCTTTCTTCGTGATGAAAGGTACGCCTTAACTTAAGAGCATCCTACTGAAACAAGCAAACGCTCCGATCTAGACCTGCGCTCTCCTGTTTATTACTTTCTGTCCGGTTTGGCTTCTGCGAGTTAAACGGAATTGCTTCGATAGGGCTTTGCTGTCTGGAGTTGGTGAGACTTGAGTTTCTGAAGCAGAAGGTGCCTGGGAGGCTCTAGGATGCAGGCTGAGCTCGCTGCTGTGCGGCACCGCTTGGCAGGTGCACCTCTGGTGCACACGTCTCCAGAAGCAGGTGATGTACACAGCCTCTCGGGCTTCGCTCAGCGTGGGCTTGGACAGCTGTGCTAAAAAAAAGCACTATACCTTAAGTGAAGCATGGTGTTGCACAAGCCGAAGTCTCAAGCCACTTTGCTGGCTGTGCGTTTCAGGCTTCATTGTGTCAGCCGATGAGAAAGAACTTGCCTTTTTCAGCTCTCCCATACTAGGAGGAGGTTCTGAGAGTAATGACCCCCTTCTGTGATGACAGCTTTTTACCGCGGAGGGTGCACAATCAAGTGCTTAATTCTTTTCAGGATTAACATTCAGGTCCTCAATGACAATAATGTTTTAGGAATGTCTACTGTCTGAACATAAGTAATACAGAAATATCTCAGCATTGAGGAAACATGTCAATGGCCCTTGCAGATATTTCCAAAGTGTGAGTCAAGAACAATGGGCAAGACAAAACATGAAAGATAAAGAACATGTGCAAACAGATTCAAAAGGAGACTCATGCTTGCCTAGGAGGGGCAGAAGTTGGGTTTTATATGCGAGTTCACTGAAGACTTCCACTGCTGAATGAGCACATCCATAACAGAGGATAGCACAATGCCATGAGTTCCTGAATGCCATAAAGAAATTGTTGTTCTGAGTCAAAGATAATGCTTTAACTTCTTGCTTTTATCTATCACTGCATGTGAAACAGCTCTAAGACTTGTAACTGTGTGGACTGGCTGTGCAGATACCTGAGCTTGCTTTGTGTGGCAGTACCATCCTATCACAGCTGCTTCCAGCAAGCCAAGGACACTAGCTCCCTACGTGAATAAGTCTCTGAAAAAGATCAACAATGTAGTCCTATGAAGGACATAAGCCTCTGGTGTGCAGCCAACCAGCAAAAATGTGGGAAATAGTACCCTGTTCTGGAATGACTTTCTGTATTAAGACAGAGACAGCTGGCTTAAGACATTTTCAGGATCATTTTGTGCTGTTATTAACCCTTCCATTGGTCCAACGTTTGTGCAGATGTCCAGATGACAACGGGAGAGAAGCAAATTATTTTACAGACAGTTGGGTTCATGTGCACAGTGTTTTGCATGTGTGCTATACTTACCTCACTACTGTCACAAGTGAAAAGTATGCTTGCTGAACCAACAGTAAGTAAGTGAAATACTGGACAGGCATCCAGAAGGTAAAAGAAAGAGCCTGATTTCTTCAGAAAACAAAATCCTGTTTCTTAATGCAGCAAAACAGCCATCTTGTGTAGCTGTGAAATTGCATTCAACTCCTTGAATATAAGCCATTCTCAAGAAATGAGAGAATGTGTAAGACATCATAAGATGTGATTATTAAACTAAAGACTTTCTTAAGCCATGGTGTCTATGCTTTATAATGGCTTGATGCTTTTCTAATTGCACATCTTTTTTTCTAAAACAAAGTTTGCCTGGCGGCTTTACTATTTTAGCTGAAAATGTAAGGTCTTTTTTTTTAAACCCGCTAGAACAAAGACGACAAAAAGTTGAAGAATATCTATCAAGAAAAAAAACCTTTTCTGGTGTGCCCATTCAAGAAAACCAGACATCAATCAGGTAATATTTCTGCTATGGCTTACATTCCTTTAGAAAGGTTCACGGTTGGTGGGAAAGGCATAAATAGCAGTCCTTGCAGAGAACCTCAACCAAAAGGTGAGACTGGTGACCACATGGATTTCCTAAAGTTCTTTTATTGTCAGCAAAAAGTAAAGGTTTTTGTTAAGTAAATGCGTAATATACTTCATGAATTGCATCTATTATCTGCTCCTCTAGAGACTGAGACAGGACATGATACCTTTGTGGCAGAGCTCTTACTTCAGATGCAGCTTTGCTGTTTGCCTCGATAATCCTTCTTCTGCGAATAACTTTTTTTTCGCTGCTTTCTACTCAGATTATGCTGCATGTGTTCAATGAAGCTAGTTCAAGTGGATTTTATTTTTTTGTAGTTACTAATTCCCTATTTTCTGCTAAAAGCAAACATACTGTAATAAAACCCAGCCTGTGTGATGGCTGGCAGGCATAATCATCTGTAAAGAGAATGTGGGCACCTACCACCAATTAGTAACGCTTCTTTATATGGACTTGTATTTAAATCTTCTGCTGTTTTCTAAGGTCTGGACATTTAGTACAAGACCTTCTGTTGTGGTTTAACCCAGCAAGCAGCTTAACACCACACAGCTGTTGGCATAATCTCCCCCACAGTGGGATGCGGGAGACGACTGGAAAAGAGAAAAACTCATGGGCTGAGATAAAGACAATTTAATAGGACAGAAAAGGAAGGAGAAATAATAATAATGATGATAAAAGAATATTCGAAACAAGTGATGCACAATGCAATTGCTCGCCACCCACTGACTGATACTCATCTAGCTCTGGAGGAGTGGCCATACTCACCCTGGCCAACTTCCCTCAGTTTTGTTCAGCACGACATATGGTATGCAATATCCCTTTGGTCAGTTGGGGTCAGCTGTCCGAGCCGTGTCCCTTCCCAGCTTCTTGTGCACCTACAGCCCCCTTGCTGGCAGGGCAGTATGAGAAGCTGAAAAGTCCTTGACTTGGTGTAAGCACTGCTCAGCAACACCTAAAACATCCCTGTTTATCAACATTATTCTCATCCTAAATCCAAAACAGAGCATTATACTAGGTACTAGGAAGAAAATTAACTCTATCCCAGCTGAAATCAGGACACCTTCCAATAAGCAACAGAAGTTCCTCTAGAGGAGGAAGTGGTGTGAAGGAATACAGAGTGTTTTAACTCTAACATTAGTTCCTGAGGTAGCTTTGTCCCTTATTTTAATGTTTTTGCAAATGGTAAATGTATCTTAATTTTGTTCCCATCTAAATGGGAAGTCTTGCTTACTAGTTCGTACACTTGAGGTGGCGTGGTCCCATGTTCAACAGCATGTTCAACTATTTGGTAGTACAAATCTAACTGAAGTATGGCCTTTGAATATAAAATATGCATAAAGGACAAGGGTAAATACAACCTGTCAAATATTTGCTCTGTGTAGCAGGAAAAGGCAAATGCTTTCATGTTGTAGAAAGCATCACGTGTTAGAAAATCAGAGACGCCTACTTTCATTGTAGCCATACTCTTAATTTAGCATTTGATCTACTTTACTTTTCCTTGCTTTCAGTTTCTTCTCTGGCTATTAAATTCCAGGGCTTTTCATAGCCTTCAGTTAACTCATTGCTTAGAGTCATCATGTATGTGGGTATGACTAATGCTTTTATTTTGCAGAGACTTCCCTTTTGTGAAGCCATCGCTGTTCCACACCGACTTCTGATCAGTTCCCATAACATGTAATAAAAAAATGTGTAGATGTGGCACTTCAGGACATGGTTTAGGAGGCAGGGCAGTGGTGGGTTGGTGGTTGGACTTAATGGTCTTAGAGGTCTTTTCCAACCTTAATGATTCTATGATTCTGTAGAAGACATGGAGATGACAGTGTGGTGCAGACTGCTTTCTCTGGCATTTCAAAGTCACTAATGTATCTGTGTCTTTATTTTCACTAACGTACCTTAATTTTCAACTCGGCTAGCTTCCACAAGATCATATGATGCAAAGATATCAGCTGCTAACTGGAATGTTAATTTTTAGTCCCATGCAGTAGTAGTGCGACATTTCATATGTGAATGTGTTATGAAGTATCTGAGGAAGAATTTGGATTTGTAACTTTAAACTGAGTCATTTTTCTTCTGAGCTGCCAATACATTTTCATAGCTGCTAGGAGACAACACTGGTCATGTGGTTTTGTTACTCACTGGGTAGTCTGATGTCTGATGCCAGTTTCGGTGCCTGACTGCAGGATTTGGAACCTGTCTGTGTGGTAGGAACTATGTATCCTTGTTAAGACTTGAGTAATGGTCTGGCCTCTGATGATCACAGTAGCTGAGCTTCAACAATTTGTGTTGCTCTCCCTTTCCCCTCAACTGCAGCATTTAGTAACTTGACCCTCTGTAGCAGATGCATCAGGCCAGACAGGTTGGCACTCATTCTTCAACATGAGAATGGCACCTGCACTAAATAGGGTCTATTTTCCTTTCTTCCCCACTGTTAGCCAGCTCTTCATGGTGCAAGAAGGGGTGTTTTGCAGCCTGGGCCCTGATGAGTGGTTACTTCACCATTTATTTTTCCTGGAGGAGGAGTACAAGCTGAACAGAAACGCTTCAGCACAAACTCAGCCTACAGACTGCCACCTGGACCATGTGAACTTACCCTCAAAATACGTTCCTTTGTTATGTTGCAGGGTGATTTACGATTTTGTTTTACTTTTTTTTAAGCAGCATCAGGACTAGGAGAGCAATTAGCAATAAACTGCAAGACAAAACACAGTTCTCAACATCTCTAAAGCCAGGAATGGTAAGTTTTTGACTGATATTCAAATACAGGTGGCACTCTGTTTCTGTGGCTACACCATTCCACTCACTTAAACCTTATTTAAGTTATACGACTTACATAGTATGAGAAGTTTGTAGGTGCAGTTTGTTAAAATGTAATTCAGTGACTGCTTAATATAAGCTTTTTAGAGAGCTGTCACATTACTGTATGTAATGGTTCATATTAATATTCAGTTTGTACCTGACTGAAGAGGGAGTTAAAGGGGATACCATTATTGCTGAAATAATGATTAAAATTTAAGAACTTCTCTTTAGACTCTTGGAACTTTTTGCATATATTTTCAATCTTCAGGGAAGTTATTTAAAATCTGAGCAAGGTCTTGTCAGAATAGAGAATTCTTCAGTTGTACTATGTTACTTCGGAAAAAACCAAACTATTAACAAAACTAACTGTTGAATGGGTGGTGATGCTGGCAAATCTAATGTAATTAGAAGTAGATGCTAATGCCTAATTAGAGTTAAAAGACTTCAAAATTGAGGGTTGAGGAGAAAAATTCCAAAAATGAGAACAAAATTTTTTCAGAAGTTTCCTGAAGGGAGATATTTTGGTCTGTGTTAATGTCTCATGTGATTTTAAAGTTGAGTTGAACTACATAGCTTCCTTAAACAGCAGCTCTTGTACTCAAGCTCTAGTTATTGGCTTGGTCAAACCTAACTTCTAAGCCTGAATGACAGATCAGGAAATAAGATGCAGTGTAGTTTTCTTACAATTCAAGGACATCTTCCTTAAAGGAGAAGAGTATCAGCTTCTGCAGACTTCCACGCATCATTCATATATATTTTTTTTCTGCCGTTAGATCTTTCACTCTTCCATAAGCTGCTGCTTCTTGGACAATGCTGAACTAGTTGTTGTAGATTATCTTCTTTGGAGGAAAAGACTAGGTCCCACTTACGCCTTCTGGACTAGGGTCATGCTGAGAACATATGGTTGAGAGTTTCAGGGAGTAGTAAGGCCATACATAACTCGTATCTATTAGCTACAGCATCCTACAGCTCATTAGTAAGAAAAATTCTCCCTCTTCTGAAAACATATCCTAATGCCCTAATTAAAGGCTTTACTCACTACCTTATGTTAGTAGGCTATTCACACTAAGCAGAGGAATGGTGCTGCCATTAAGTGATGGGGTATGCAGACAGAGATATTGCTTTTACCTACATACATTCTAAAGCAAGTTTCTACTTTATGGGTCTTAGAAAGTTATTTTGGCAGTTAAAAGCCAGCAGTTTCTTTGAGAGTTGCTCCTGTAAGAAGAATGTAGCCCTCAGATTAGGCCTTCTTACTTCCAAGGCAGAGTTTAAATAACCCTTATTTGATTTTTTTAATGTGAATTCTGCAATAATAGTTGACAAATATTCTACGTGATATATACGCACACTACTTTTGTAGATACTTTTAAAGTGGCATTTACTGTTAATCACTTCAGCCCTGTAAATGAGTAAAAGCTCCTCTGGAAGCAAGTAACATGCAGCATGAATGTACTTCTAACGTCTTCATGGATATGCTTTTGATTTCAGGAAAATAAAGAGAATGCTAATAAACTGTCATGGGACCGACCAAGTGGAACTTCAGAAAAAGATGTCATTGTGGAAAAGTTTAAAATAACACTGACAGATTCCATATCAGACACAAGCTATAATCCTGAAGATTGTGCTTCCAAGGATGAAGTCACTGAAATAAAATCTCAGCATGTGTCACTTAGCAAGTCCTTCTTGCAAACGAAAAGCATAAAAGAGAAGCAATTGATTGGAGAAAAACAAAATTCAAGTGCCAACCTACCAAAGAAACCAGTGCTTGGTACGTATCGTGGCAAAGTTATCCAATCCAAGATAAACTCCTTCCGGAAAGCACCAAAAACTGAGGGGGAAAAGAGTTCTTTGCCAGACAAGAAGCTTCTTCCTTTTGCCACCAAACAAGCAGTAAGTTCTTTGTCTGTGAGCAGCCATAGTGCAGTTCTGAAGACAACCAAAATCACAAACTACTCTAATTCTGTAAAACCAAATGGTATCCTTTCATTCCAGAGCAAGCCATCTGACAAAGCTGCTATTAACCCACAGTCCGGTCTGAAGAAACAGCAACAGATATCTACTGTAGCACCAAAGAAAGTAGCCGTCCAAAAAATGATTCGTGGAAGGGGACCACAGCCACTGAAGGCTGCTTCTGACAATTCTGACCACAGAGCACTAGGAGTGAAGAAATATACAGATTTTTGCAAAGATGCAAGACCAGGAGCTCCAACAAAAACAATTTCTGTTGTTCCTGGTACAAATTTAGGACAGGATTCTAAAATTAATGGCAACAGAAAATCTGTTCTGCCAAAAGAGTCTGCAGAAGACAGAAGGTAACTGAATTACTTGCTGTTGTACCTTGATCCTGGGAGGTATTCAGATCTTCTTCCCAAGAATGTCTATTTTGATCTATTTCTTGCTGTAGATTGCTGAAAAATAAGAGAACTGAGTGTTTGAACTTGATGTGCAAGGGCAACGGACTAAAACTGTAGACTTAATACTGAGAAATCAGGATTCTGACTAATTGCAGCAGCTCTTCAGGCTTACCACTTGTCCTGTGTGGTTCTAAATAGAAAATGTATATTGCTCAAGCTTTCTGGTTTTTTAGGTTAAGTGTTGTGACAGCCTTAAGCATGACAGATAATCCTGTAAGTGAATTACATATGCATGCCACTGCTTTTAAAAAAAAAAAAACCAAACAAAACCAACCCAAACAACAAACCACTGATGCAGGATGTATATAGAAGTGAGCATGTTCATGGACTGAAAGAGACCACTTGTCAATGACATATTTTTCAGCTTACTGAATGCAGCTTAGATGATGGGGTAAAAATTCATAACCTAAAAGTTATTTATTATTCTTGGTAGCGTTCTTTGCAGAGAGTCATGTTTATTAAAAATTGGTGGTCTCGGGGGATGGGGTTGAAATAAAATATATATGAAGACTGAATCACACTTAGCCATCAGTTTCAGATTTTAAAGGCTGTGATGGGGTTGTTCTGGGCTGCTTTGTGTCTTTAGAGATACCTTCTAGTTTCCTGGTTTGAAGCGGGATTAGGGAAGAGAGGTGGCACAGAGGAATACATCGGAAGCATTTTTTATCCTCTCTTGCAAAAACGGGTCTCTAGCCGAAGTATCTTCTTGCTGCTGGAAAGGGAGAGATTAAAGTGTTCTGACCTGATAGATACCTAAAGCAGATAGTGATATGTACGGTTCCAAAACTTCTATGCAGGTCTAAATGGCAGTATCCCTTTCAGCATTAAAGGGAGAGGACTCGGACTATCCAGAAAGTACATCTTTGTATGACTTACCTTGGTGTCAGTCAATGTAAAAAATTACAAAACATCTGTCACTTCAGCTAATAATATTTTAAATGCAGAGCACGCCTGGATGAATGGAGGGCATCTAGAGGAAAAGTGATGAGGAGACCTCCTACATCTGTGCTTTTGGGATCCCAGTTTAAAAGCGAAGAACAAGAATTCTCTTCTGGTGATTCTCTCGAGCATGTGTTACATAGTGAAAAGGTCAAGACGACCCTGGCAGAATGTCTGCAGTTAACCGAACAGGTATGCAGTCCCTTGCATGTTGTAGGGACGTGTACGATTAGAACTTCGTAGGCAAGTCCTACAGGCGTGCTGGACTGGTGAATTGGATGCAGGGGACTAACTGCTCCCCAAGTTAAGCAATATCATAGCTTTTTGCTGACACCTGAAGATACTAGTTCTCCCTTAAGCTTTACTAACTTACTGAACTACCTAATAAGATTAGGCAATAATGGTAACATAATACATTAGGAAAGCTATAAGGTAATGGGAGTAGCTATGAAGTAATCTAAAACAAGTTTGCATTTGCAGAAACTTGCCTGGACTCCTCAAAAAAGTCTGTTTTAAGTAGTTCTGAAGATGTCTATACATTCTACTATTCCTTCTACTTACAACACTGTACAAATAATTCTCCTTTGGAAGAATAGGTGAATGATAGTTCTTCTGCTCAAGTTTGTAGTTCAGTCTTGGAAATACTTGCCATCTTCAACTTTCAGGGTTAGTCTCCAAAGAAACAAAAAATACTTGCTTTCTAGATCAAAACCAGCTAACATACAGCATCTCGAAGTGTTCACTGTGGTGAAGTCTCTGCTCTTGTGTTGACTTTAGGGACATCAAGGTGATGAAGTACGTGCCATTTTGGAAGATCTGACACAAAGCATTCCTGCATCTAAAAAGCTTGCAAAATATTGGATCTGCTGTATGCGGCTTGAACAGATGGGCCCTCTTGAGAAGCTTATTGCTGTCTATGAGGAGGCCATTTTGGCAGGAGCAATGGTGAGCAGCTTGCCTTGAAGTCTGAGATTAACAAATATAAAGGCATGAAAGTATGGTAAATAAAATACGACTACTTCTGATTTCAATAAACCCTTTTGTAGTTAAGGGGAGCCATGTGACCTTCTTGAACATAAAAAATTTTATTTGACTTGCTCTGTAACCACTGTAGATACTACTTTTAAGAAGAAAGCTTTAGGATCATCAAAATACCCTATGAAGTTCTGCCTAGAAGAAATTAAAGACTGAGACTTATAGTATCACTGGAAACCCGAAACAGAACTTAATTTTACATTTATTGATGGACTCAATTCCTGTGCTTTAATATTGGCAAGATTTCAGGGCATCAAATACAGCCTTAGTGCACCAAATACAGGATTCACTTGTGTTCTGACTTATGTCTGAACAGCACTAAATAAAGGGTTTGTAACATTAATATCATGTGGTCTGTGCCACTCTCCCTGTAACTGTTATATCAAATAAGGTGAAATTATGATGAATTTTGGATTTGTTCTTCTAAAAATACAACTTTTTTTCCCAGCCTAAAGATGAACTACGACACGCGCTAATAGATACTATGAAAAATAATGAAAGCCTCTTTAAGTCTGAGGATGGTAAGTCTGAGTACTCTATTCTATTTAAGCATCTGACTTGACAAGCGGTTTAAACTGTTTGTGCCTATATTAAATTCTATTTCATGGAAACTTCCCTGTGATCATTTTGTACTCAATTGTCTTTGAAAACAACCTTGACTAAACTAATCTTTTTCAGTTGTGGGTGTGTTAAAATGAGTAGTGGAGATACTTTCATATGCAAACTTTCTACTTAAACAAAGCAATGTTGTCCAGCTATTTTAACCTGATAATCAAAGAGTAAATAAAAACATGCTTGTGAGCTAAAAATCAGTTTCCTTTGACAGAAAGTTCTTTGCTAGCAGATGCATGGTCGTGTTACAGCATAGTGTCAATTAAAGGTGGCAAATATTCCAATTTTGGAAGCAAAGTAGCCATACACATTCCTGTTCAATATAACATGATCTGACAAGTATTTGATCCCAGAAACTGACTGAAATACTTGTTCAGAGCTGCTGCACTTGGGAAGGAAGAGAGTGACTTCTCAGGATGTATCTAGCCTGAGTTTTCAGGTTACAGGTTTCTTGAAGGTGACTAAAATTATTAGTAACTTAAATTGCTGTGGCTCAGACTCTACATACTTAATTTTCATTCTCATGTAAAGCTTTGAGATTTCAGAGATCTCTCTAAAACATTAATGTTAACTAATCACAGCTGTACTTTCTTCAATATTTCAATTTTAGTGGGAACTGCAATAGAAACTCATTTAAGTGAGGTAGCACAATTCAGCAAGGAACCAAGTTTGTCTGCAAAGCAGGTTCAGGAGGCCTTCATGGATCTCTGCTCTGATGATGACCAAAAAGCAGAGAGTGATGGCAAGAAGGCAGACACCAGCAGTGCACTGATCGAAAAAGAAGAAATGGATTTAGACTTGAAACCAAGAGAAGAGATCTTGCCAAAAAGGAATAAAAAGCACAAGACTAAAGAACGTGCAAAAAAGAAAGGAAAATGTGAAACAGAGGAGCAGAATGAGCATGGGGTAAAAGATGTAGCCCGAGAAGTTAATTCCCCGGAGAAGAATGATGCATCTTATTTAATGCGAGACAATCCATCTACCACACCACACTTGGAAAGGTAAGATTACTTCAGGTAACTATGGAAAGTTTGCAATATCGAGGGCAACAGTAATGTTTGACCTGTTGAAACAGGGAGGTACTGCATTTGTGAACCCCTAGTTAAAATCTTTCAAGAGCTTAGTTTTTTAAGATTGCTTCCTCTTCCTCCAGAAGGCAGTATTCTTAAATAAATTTCTCTGTTTACTCAGACTGTTCTGCTTTTTGAATGCCCCGCTACAGAGTAATCAAAACTCTTCACGGCAGAGACATAAATTCCAGGGATCCCCCTACCACAGCTCATGTGGTAGTAGTAGTTCTACCCTGAGCTAAGTAAACAGAAAAAAGTACCCCCAGTCCCCTCCTTATCAAATGTAGATGTGGTATGTCATGTAAGACAGAAGAAGTGAACAAGATGTAACTGTCTGTAAAGAATATCTTAATTGTACCTTGAGGCAAAAATCTGGCTAGTAATCTCAGGACAAAACAGGTAACATTGAAATTATTTTTTTGCCACAAGGTTTCTTCTAAGATAGCAGACTTAAGGAAGTTGTGCTCAGCTTTGGCACCCGCAGCTGTCTGCTGTCTCTCATAACAGGAAGAACAGTTTTCCTCTGATGGAATGTTGGGGAATCTTCCTTTAGAAACCCTTATTGTTTGGTTCTCCAGATTAAAATACTTTGTTCAGGAAGAGTTGTGCATCTGATTTTAATTGCATGAATGGGAAAGGGCCTGTCTCCTTTGGCTATGGGGAGGGAAGAGAGTTGAATAGGAATGATGACTTGCTGTTTCTGCTAGATGCTACAGAGGTAACTTGTATGATGGTGTGCCTATATTTAGTGGAATTTTTTTTCTTAAGTGTGAAGATGCAGCATGAGACAAATGATGCCAGTGCTAAAGACCTGACAATTGTAACCCCTTTGCGATATTCTCAACGCATTCGGGAGAAGATGTGCAAGATGTTGGATACTGTTAAAGATGAAGATCCATGTGTGTCTTCGTCTGAACAGCTGGGAGAATTGGAATCAAAAGCCACTGCATTTATCCACTAACAGAACAATGAGCATAAAGAAACAAGTGCTGAAGTAGAAAAGTAAAAAGTAGCATTAATACTACATGCAGGTTAAAGAATGGATCCTTTTTAAGGACACTTGGAGGGGTGTTTGTTTTTTAGCAGCTTTGAGAGAGGAGCTAAAACTTGCATGGATGGCTTAAGATGAAATTTGACTGCCTGAGTCACCAAACTTTTGAATTTATAAGTTTCTGCCTTTTCAAAATTGTGGTAAATGTGGTATGTTTTAATACTTTTTAACATGAAGACACTGATGTTTAATATGATTCATTAAATATTGAATTAAGGACTAGGTTTAACACTTTGTATAACAGTTTCATTGTAGTATATTGCTAATATCTAATGTTTTCTTGTTGTAATTCCTATAAATTCTTTAGAATTGCACAATATAACTTTTAGTTTAAAAAACAAAAATAACATAGTCATTCCTATAGTGTTGCTGTAGTAGACACGGTCCTTAGCTGGTTTTTGTTTTCAAAACTAGTAAGGTATACACTAAGTTTAAAATGTTGTATCCATTTTTAGGGGGGTATTTCAACAAAACTGAGTTTAATACCTTTAGTTACTGAGATTATTTATGATCAAGTAATCTCCCTTAGATGATGTCTGATAAACTAATTACTATGTGCCTGTTCTAATGTTGGTTGTGCAGTAGTCTGTAATGTGGTAGACTTATTAAACAATCAGCTGAGTTGTATTTGTTCTTTATTTATAGGCTCTAGGTTGGAAATTAATTTTAGAGCATGGCTATAGGCCTGAGACTGGAATTCTGAAAATTGTTTTAGTCTGTTCATGGAAGTGAACAGTCAGAACAGAACATTGTGAAATTTTTCACATTCACCAGAAGCTGAGTGCTTCCATACCTTCACTATGCAGAGTTAACATGAACTTTAGCTTAAACCTTAGCTGAGCATTCACATTTCAGTGTTAAACACACTTTGGCCCTTATGGTTAGCAAGAATCTTCCATTTGCAGAAGGGACGCTCTCTTTGCATCTAACAAAGTCCATCTAACAAGAAACTAAACTTTAGGTGTACTATTGCACTATATTTTCTTCAGAGAAGCCTCCTGATCACTGACACTCAAGTCCAAGCATCCACTTGTACTACAAGGCGTAACACAGTGTTGAACACCTCCCAGTCAGGACATGGTCTAGGCAGGCACTTCTGGCTCGGTTGTGGAGGATTCAACTTCACTGCATCTCATGGGTCAGGGCATCTGTGTTGTTCCAGTCCTGCATGGTCATAGGCAGTAATGAGAATTGCATGGAGTCAGGGTCAGGGTGATTTTATTTTTATTAAAAAAAAAAAAAAAACACCAAGAACCCCTGGAACTCTGTGAGGAGGAAATGCTTTTCCTAGCATGGAAGACAAAATGGTGGAAATCATTCTGCCAACAGAGCTGCCCAAGCCTTCTGTGCTTTGCAAGCAGCTTTAGCTGTTTTTGTATGTATTGAGACGTTTCCTTTTGTTACAGAATATCCTGTAGTTAAAGGTTTACTTAGACTTCCTTGCTACTGGTTATGTTTCCATAGAAAAAAATTGAGATTAAAGTACAATTCATGCAGCCTGAAGCTTCATTTACTTAAGTCACTATTGCTAAGCTCTGGCACAAATCAGTCTCTCGCCACAGCAGAAAAACTGATTGTTAAAACTGTTAACATGGCTTTGTACCTTGGCTTTTGTGCAACGTTAACAGGCCTCCCACTGATGTGCTGGGCATGGGGTGTGGCTGTTTACTGTTAATAAATATCGGGTATAAGCTCTATTTGCTTGTTCTGAGGAACAAAAGCGGGAAAGCCTGCACGAAGTGCCCGGCAACCGTGACCGCGCACGGCTCTGCCTCAGAGGCCGGGCGGGAACTGGCGTCCGCCCCGCGCTCCCGGTCCCGCCCAGACCCTGATGCAGCGCCGTCCTCCGTCCCGACCCTCCGCCCCCGGCCCGGCGTGGGGAAGGTGGGGGCGCTGTCCGGCTCGGCTGTGGAGCTAGCGCCGGGCCGGCCTGAGGGCCTTTCCTCCGGCGGCGGGCGGAGGCCGCAGGCCGCGGCGGTCTGTGCGGCCCGCTGAGGTGAGTACCGCCGCCGCGGCTCGCCTTGAGCGCCCGGAGGGGCTCGAAGGCTTCCCTTCTTCAGGGGAGCCGTGGTTACCGAGGGTAACTGCAGTTAATGTGAAGTATACACCCAGCGTGTCCGTTCCCCCGCTAAACACAGTCTTTTGTCATTACTTAGGTGCTTTCAGAGTTTTCAAGTAAGTTAATCAACGTGTTTATTTTTCAGCCTCGGAGTAAATCGGCATTTTAACCTTTCAGAAATAATTAAGCCCTGAGATGCCTTCTAAAAACTACTCAGTAGCCCATTAAAACACTGCGTGCACACATGTGATGTCTGAATTGTACATAACTAACTTAGAAGTACCAGCATTTTGAAGAAAGTATGTAGTCTGTAAATCCAGTGATGGGATGCATGGGAATGGTTGAAAGCTGTGCCAGGAGAGGTTTAGGCTGGACATTAGGAAGCATTTCTTTACCAAGAGTGTGGTCAAAACCTGGAACAGGCTTCCTAGTGAGGTGGTCGATACCCCAAGCCTGTCAGTGTCTAAGACTTATTTGGACAATGCCCTTAATACAGAATCAGAATGGCAGGGGTTGAAGGGACCTCTGGAGATCATGTCCAACCCCCCTGCTTGAGCAGGTAATAACGCCGCGCTTTAACATTTGGTCAGCCCTGAAGCAGTCAGGCAGTTGGACTAGATGATTCTTGTAGGTCCCTTCCAACTGAAATAGTCTTCCCTTCCCTTCCCTTCCGTTCAGTTGTTGAAGTCTTTGCACACTGCTAACTTTTTCCAGTTTGATCCTGCTTACGCTGTTTTGGGTGAGAAATGTCCCTGGAAGCTTGAAGCTTATTTTTTATATTACTGTGCCTGTGAGTTTTGTTTAGCATTATGAAACCACCAGCAGAAGTCCAGTTAACAAAAAAGATGGTAAATTGTAGGGCTATAATTTACATTTTCAAAAAGCTTTTAGCATTTAAAATAAAAAAATTGCAGAGATATATTGTATGATACTTTGAGTTGAACTTTTTGAAGGCCTCATGTTCAGCAAAACCACACTAACAGTGGTTGGAATTGTATTTATGGTAATGCTGAACAGTTGTAGGTAATCACATTTATCATCCGTTCTCGTTATTTTGTGGGGTTTTTTTTCTCATGCAGATTATAGTAACAACAAATTTCAAAAATCAGGCAAGCTCATGACAAAGTTTAGAAGATCATCCTGTGAAAGAGAGTGTTTGAAGAGAAGAGCTGGACCTAGGTTTATGAAGCATGGAAGAATATGAAGTGTTGAAAGTACTAGGAGAGGGATCCTTTGGCAGAGCTCTCCTAGTTCAGCATAAAATCAGTGACCAGAAGTATGCAATGAAGGAAGTAAGACTTCCTATGGTAAGCATGACACGTACATCACCTCACCCACCACTTTAAAAAAAACCAAAAAACTCTGGGTATATTTTTGAAATGCTGAACACTTTTCCTGAGAGTTCTGTGTATTAGACAGTTGCATGGTATGGCTGCTATATAACTACATCTGAGTCTGTATTGTTGATAATAAGTAAAATAGCAAAATCTGATCTGCTCAGAAAGTGTGTGGTTACGTTTTGGAAAGTATAGCACCCAGGAACACACTTCGAATGAAACCCCTGTTTCCCTTGGCTGGATTCCTGTTGATTTCACTAGAACGCAGATTCCATCTGCAATACCTAATGAGGAAATTAGCCTCATATTATTGCTGCTGATTAGGTATTCAGGTTACCTTCTTTGTACTTACCTAACTGAAAAAATCCCACAATGGGAGACACTGGCTTTATTGAGGCTGAAGCTCAGTTAATACCTGGGCATTTGGCTTTATAGTGAATTAATTCAGTGTAGACTGTTAGCTGTTCCAAAGTCAGTGTGTGCTGCCTTGTTACATAGTTCTGCATTTTAAAAATAGAAAGTCATTAACTGAAGTATGAAAATATACTCTCAAATTAAAAAAAAACAAACAACCCCCCCAAAAAACCTGAAGAAGTCTTCAGCTAGTAATAAGCCATAGATTAAAAAATGATGGGGCTTTCAAGTTTCTAAAGGACTTCCTAAAATAACTGAAGAACAATTATTAAAAATATTTTCCTTTTGGAATATGAGGTGCATCGTGTGTATAAATGAAAATCCGTTAGTGTGACATTTATATAAGTGTACTTATATTTTCAGTCTTCATCTGGTGTAGAGAACTCTAGGAAGGAAGCAGTTCTTTTGGCTAAAATGAAACATCCAAATATCGTTGCCTATAGAGAATCATTTGAAGGTAAATGTAAAATATCTTTATTTGTTTCAAGTTGCATACTCCTGAGGGATCAAGATTACTTCTTTGTTTATAATACATGTTATAAACAAAAACATGTTTAGCGTAATATACAATACATAGGATGTATTCAGAGCTTTATAGTAAAAATAATATACTTACCCTGCTAATGAAAATACTAATTATTCTTAAATTACCTAAAATTCAGCTGATGGACATCTGTATATAGTGATGGAATACTGCGACGACGGAGATCTAACGCAAAAGATTAAATACCAAAGAGGAAAGTTGTTCCCTGAAGATACGGTAAGAAAAGACATTGTTTTGAACCAAGGACCTAGGAATCCTTTTTCGTGTAAACTGAAGCATGCTGCATCGCATAAAACAAATTATAGATGTACAAGCACCTTGAAGTACCTTAAATGAAACAAAGACATATATAGATAGAATAGAAGCATTATTTCTTTGATAATTTCCAGTAGAACAAGATGAAAATCGGACTGAAAGGAATAAAACAGAAATTGCTGCTAGTGTGTGAGAATTGTGTAGGCAGTGTGAAAAACAGAGTCAGGTTTGCACGCATAAATTTATGCAATTAAATAAGAAATTAACACAAAACTTCAGCCAGGATTTAAAGCACAGTAAGAGGTACTGCAAATGAAAAGTAAATAAAGCAGTCTGGTAAGATAAATGAAACTAGCCAGGAGACTAAATGCTTGCATTTTATGTAGCAATTAAATGTTTAAACCATTCAGCAGGGATTACTTCATTTTATCACAGAGGCTGTAAAATTACTACAGAGAAGGTCCAAGCTATTTCCTGCCACAGTTAGAAGCATCATCTTAGTTAAAATGAAAAGACCAGAATCCTCACCTAATATTTAGGTTGGCCAAGCATCTCTAAGAACTTTATTTTGTACTTTTAAAAAGAATATGTTTCCTTTTAGAAACAGTATGTTATCTCAGTGTGGTTTTTTTTGTTTTGTATTTGATAATTTACTATGAAATTGTAATTGACATGCTTATAAAATGACCATCAAAGTGCCACGTAGTGACTGTCTAGATTCACTGTTGTTATGTATTATTAGGGTTTTCTAGACACACTAGCAAACATTCCTTCTGCCATGTTAAAATATACTTTATACTGAAGAATTCAGTCTTCCATGCTGACTGGAGGCCATTATGCTAGAGTTACTTTTAACTCCCAGATATTCTGAACATATTTTTTTTCCATCTTGATTTTTTTTATCTATTAGTAAAGTATTCATTATCTATAGCATTGGCCTGTTATAACTCATATTTACTCTTTTCAGATCCTTCACTGGTTTGTGCAGATGTGCCTGGGCGTGAAGCATATTCATGATAAACGTGTGTTGCACAGAGATATCAAATCCAAGGTGAACAGAGCAAGTTTTGTTGCCATTAATAAATTCTCTTCCGCATGCAAAAGTTCAACTCCCTTTTTCATGATTTCCTGTTACTGCTACATGCTGTGGTTTTCATTTAGGCTTAAGAATATTAGCTAAATGAAATTGTTGAGTGTATGGGATGATGTAATTTTGTGGGCATAAACGTTATCCAAGTATAGCTATACCCTTCATATCCACACTGCTGGTAGTGCCGACTGCTTGTGACAGGCTGCATGTAATTTAAAACAATAACAAGCATAAAACTTGTATGGAGCACATACAGTTTGTAAATTTCTTGCCTGTCATTTTTTCTTTTTTACTCTTTCCTAGCAGAAAGATAGAAATTCAGAAGAAAGTGTGACTTTAGTGCTTTGACTTTAAGAGATTAAGGCATTTCTAAGCTCTGATTCTTCCCCGGCTACTTATGCTGGGGCTTTAGGCCCATATAACCTTTCCATCTCCCTTTAAACACAAAATAGTTCTTAATTTTTTTTTGGTAGAAGTATTAGAAGAAGCAAGCAAAAGGAAATATAAAATATCAGAAGTAATTGTCACTGTGTTTTCTGTATATACAAACTACAGAAAAGTTTCCTAGAAGGATATTTAAGTATGTAAATCTGTCCTCTTGAAATGCAGAATGTCTTCCTCACTCAAAACGGAAAAGTCAAATTGGGAGATTTTGGATCTGCACACCTTCTTGCACAGTATGTGGATATCTCCACTGATTTCAGTGGTGTAAAGTTTTATTTTACCATTGATAAATAGTACAGATCTCTTAAATAATTACTTTTCTTCTGATGTTTCCTTTTTGTCATTTCAATAGTCCAGTGTCATATGCCTGCACATATGTGGGAACTCCTTATTATGTACCTCCAGAAATATGGGAAAGCATGCCATACAACAACAAAAGGTATTCGTGTTTTCAGTGGTCACAAATAGTGCCTGACTGATGTATGTCTTTTTATTGCTGTCTCAATCTGGCTTTGTGGCTTATCCATATTTGGCTGGGAGAAGATATTGAGCTAATGAATATTTAGAAAGAGGTAGTTACAGGGTTCTTCTTAAGATGAAAAGGCCTAAATTCCTATTTACCTAGGTAACTGAGTGTATAATACCTTTAGTCTTAACAGTTTTAAAACTGTCATGCAGACCTCTGCATTTGGGAGACTAAATGTATATACACATGTATGTATGTACATATGCACGCACAGAGGTATGTATGTGTTTGTGTCTTTCAGCTGGCCTTATTTTTTTGGCTGGTCTTATTTTTTAAGCAATTCTTGCCAGTGCTGATAATGTAGGGATAATGGCTACAGAACCGATGACTTCTATTTATAGAGCCCAGTTATTCTGGTCCTTACACGAGAACTTCTGAGAGCACCTTGATCATATGGTGTTTACGGCTTCCTTCCAGACTCCAAAATACTCAGTCATTTTATATCCCCTCCCCTAGATCTGTACTGTGACCCTAGTTGTACCTGAACCGAGTGACTCGTTTTCCACGGGAGGGAAGAAACATAGTACTTCATTTTTTTCTGCTCCTCTTGCAAGAAGGGCATCAGTTGCTTCTTGTGCAGGTGGCTGTACTCGCTTTGGGTGGAAGATGACGACGTTTTTCTCAGGAGGAGAATTCTAATCAGCAAGGCCAGAATTCCAGCTCTCAGAATTAGGATCATGTGTCTGCCATCTGATGTTAAGTGCCATGGAATACAAAGGCTTTGAAGTGTGGAAGGATAATTATTGTTGCAGCAAATTGCTTAGGAAGCATTCTGGGAATTAAAAGCCAACTACAACTGTATGACAGTTATCATTTTTTACATCAGGGTGGAATAAAATAAGCCAGATCATTTCCACTGGAGAGGTTAAACACATAATTGTATTGTCTTTTATTGTTACTTACACTTATTTTTAGTTTATTCAGTTATGTACACATTCTTTTTCTAGGCAGGATATTAAATTGTAATTTTTGGCTCAAAATTTCTCATCTTTCTCTATACCTACAGTGATATATGGTCTCTGGGATGTATTCTGTATGAGCTGTGCACTCTTAGACATCCAGTAAGTATAGCTTTTATTGCTCTCAGAAAAGTTTTGGAATTCCTTAAAATTGATTTTGCAGTTAGCTGTAGTTTGAGGGATTCACAGTCAATGATATATTTGACTGGTGTGTTTGCTGCTGCTTCTGAAAGAGGGAAGTATTGCTTCACTCTTCCCACCCATCCTCCATTAGTGCCTTCTGTTTTTCAGCAGCTCTTGGGACCTATTGGACCCTCCTGTAAAACACATGATTTTCTAAATTTTTAGAAAACAATTCTTTCTTTCTTTCTGTCTTGGTTAATTTTCCTCAGTATCAGTGACGTGGTCTGGGGCTTATTAAGGAGTCCAGCAGGTGCCAGCCTGGTTCCAGATACCTGGCAGGGATGTTGCAATGAGCATTGTGTTCTACAGGATCAAGACGATCACAGAAGATGGAGGCAAAGACACTCAAAATCTTTGCTAGTGAGAATATATTGTGTGCAAGTATAGCCAAATGTAGTACACAATAAGCAGTTTTGTACCTCGCACCAATGATACACTTATTTGTTTATTCTTCAAATCAAAGAAGTCACTGTCCAAGCACTGTTGTACTGTTGGGACAGTGGGAACCTTGGCGGATGGTTCTGTCTTTATGTAATTTCTAGGACACTCTCTTTTACAGCACTGATGCTGTGCTGCTTATGTGTTACCTTCCTCTGGCTTTTATATGCAGACACATGGCTAACACAAGAGCCCTTCTCAGGATATGTTTGTTTTGCAAGAAAATGAGATCATCCTAATTTAAGGTCATTTTGTCTCAATTTTTCGTAAGCAGCCATTTTGTTTTGTTGAGCTAATGCAGCTGCAGCCACTAGCGTACAGGAGTTTAGAAGTTTCTACTGCAAGTGAGTGAGTAATGAAGGAGTCTGTGCCGGGGCGTCTGTTAGCGTAAGTAGGTCTGTGAAAAGGCTTTGGCAGCGTCACAACTACTCAGGCAGTACTCAGTGCTGGGATACCAAGAAGTGGAGCATTGTTCCCTTTTTGGTGGCAGTGAAATGTTATGTATCTGGTTTTTTGTGATGGTCACGTACGTTCTTGCATTATCTATTGGGTTGATATAAAAGGATGCTGCATGCCACAGATGCTTGGTGCTCTGCAGCCAAGCCAGCGGTGTGTACCATAAGCAAGCCCGTTTTGCACAGAAACAGTTTTCTCAGCCATTTTAGATCAGGATGTTTCAACCTGTGGTTGTAGCTGTCCCCCCTGACATTGCAGTCTCTGATGACTTGTACTTGGAAGTAGCAGTTCCCGACTGAAGACTGGTTAACAGTTAGTTGAGAAAAGTAACAACTGAAGCCATTCCGTGTAGATTTGCAAGAGGATATTTGTGCCTTGATAGGCTACTTTTGATTATAATTCTTTTTTTTTTTTTCTTAATTGGAAGTCTGCATCTTTCCTGGCTTACAGTGTCACTCTTGCAGTTTGATTCTGATGTCAAGTATATTAAATATAGGACTCTGAAATGATCCAAATTCTCTCCATGCTAATGCAAAATTTGAACAATCCTAAATTTATAGGAGTAACGCCTACCTTGTTTCCAGTTGTACAGGTTATTGCTTGCAGTGTCCATTATGATCTGGTTTTAGTCAAACTTTGTATGCAAACTGTGATGTTTTCATTCTCAGCAAATTATATTTCCGTTATTGTCGATACAAATAATTGCCTATGTAATAGCCTAACAAAATGTAAAGGAAAGTTCCTGATGTGTTCACTCAGGGTCATTATTCCACACCTTTGGATTAGAGCCCTGAAACTGTCAAACTGGGAGCCAAAGCAGTATGGTAATAGGAAGCCTACATAGACACGTACCATGCATTTTTATATAATAAATGTTAAAGTTGCTTTTAAATTATGTCAGCTTCTTTTCACCTTATGCTTAAACTCCGTGCTTTAATGTTCATTTATTTTTAATGCAGTTTCAAGCCAATAGCTGGAAACATCTCATCCTTAAGATATGCAAAGGGTCCTACAATCCACTACCATCTCACTACTCCTATGAACTTCACTACTTAATAAAACAGATGTTTAAGAGAAATCCCCGGGATCGTCCATCAGCCAGCACTATTCTTGCAAGAGGTTGCTTGACCAAACTTATAAAAAATCGTTTCCCTTCTGAGGTACATTATATTCTTTGTCTCTAGATTTAAACAATCGTATCTACATTTTAGATACTAAATCAAATCAGTTTCTTTTGTAGTTTGTTAGTGTATAACAATGTGAAATGCAGTGTTTTGTACTCTAAAAGCCATAAATACAGTTGTAGACTTCTCAGAAAACTGAGTTTTTAGAAGGGTTTGTTTTGAAAACAAAAGTTGAATATTGACATGATGCTGCTAAAATTAGATACCGTTATCTGTAACAGTGCTTTTGTACAGTAAGTCTATTTTTAACAAATAGAAAATACAATAACTTGAGGAAGTTTACAAAGGTACAGTACTTGCATCTCTTCATACACATTCCAGATGACAAATGAGTTTGAGCAGGTATTAAAGGAAACCAAGAAATATAAAAGCAACGCAGCAAGGCCAAAGGGTAAGCCAGCAATGTTTTTCTTGATTAAGGAATGACAAAATGACTAGGAATTGTAAGGTCTTAAATACAGCTATAAAACATTAGTATTATATGTTCAAATCTATTTTTAATTATTTCAAAATCTAATATTATTGAACTGTATGGTAAAATGCTTGAAGGGTATAAATTATATTCCAGCATGAGAAGTACAGTGCAGAGCTGCATTGTAGGTCTTAAGACTTGTGCTAGAATTAAACCTTTCAATTTTCAAATAAGCAAAACTTCTAGCTGTTGCATATATTTTAAATATGACAGTGCTTCCTTTCCCAGAATATGGTGAAGCAAGTTATTTTCATTATTTAATTTTTAAAGAGAATGTTGGAATTTTTCTTTTGCATAAATTTAGCAACACCAAAATTAATACACGTTTGGAACTGAATAGTAGAGGGATTCCCTGTGAGAATGAGATATGTTGACAGAAGTGTGAAGAAGCTTTCACATAATTTTCATTGCTTGGTTCAGTGGCATTGCTGTCATACCTCTGGAATACCACTGTACCACAAATATTTGCTAAAGGTATTAACTCTTGAACCTGTTCCTTAATGTGTCAGGTAATGTCATGCCTGGTAGAAGCTCAACTAATAAGAAGGAAAATAGGGTAAGTATTCAAATATAACTATAATAGTTGTATTTTAGTAATTTAGAATGTTCTGGTTTATGGAAAAGTTCATAGGGAAAATTATTAGTATGCTACACCATAGATCAGCCTACTAGGTCAGCTGTCATCTGTTCAAATTGCAGTTTTCCTGTGCATTTCCCATCACCCTAACTTTTTGATGCTTCCTACATTCAGTTTACTTCCAAAGTGGATTTCCCTGTTAAAAAAAAAAAACAGAAAAACCAACAAAAAAAAACCCCCACAAACAAAACAAAACAAAACAAAACACAATCAAAAAACCCCCACCAACCTCTCCCATTTTTGGAAACTGCAAAAACTGATGCATTTTCTTTGCTTTAGGGAGACATTTTGAACAGGCTGCTGTGGAAACAGTCTAGTCTGAACATAATTCTCATTGGGTTTTAGGGCCCATGTTGAGATTTCAGGTGAGCAGAATTAAGTCACAGGTGGCCAAGGAGTCCCCTATGGGTACATTACAGCACAGCCTGGCTCAGCCATATTGAGTATATTTTCAAAACATGCTGCCATTAGGACTTTTTTTTTTTCTTTTAGTAGACCTGTCAATCCGAGAATCTTGATACTTGGATGCACCGTGCGTTCCCTGGGAATATGACTCCTTTATCATTATATTGCTACTGTTCTTAAATGTAAAAAAAATAAAACCAGGAATTGCATCAAGTAACTACATATGTGCTTAGCTTCAAAAACTGAGATTGTCTCAAAAAATGGCACGCAGTGTGAAATGCAGTGCAACAATAGATGCAGTGCAATTGTCTTCAATACAATACAGTGCAATTGCAGTTGTCTTCATGGTGTCAGTGGTTTAGTGTTCAGATCTTTAGGCTGGCCATTTAATAGCAAAACTAAAATAATTAATGCCATGTTAATATTACTGCTTTGTTTTTCTTGACAACGAGGATAATGATTAATGCAGTCTTTATTCTTTTAAAGGAAAGTAAAGTTGAAAGCAAGCATAGCCCCTTAGAAGGGAAAAATATTATGAAGGATTTGTGTGAAAGCACAAAGGAGCAAAGGAAATCTGATGAAGAGGGTAAGTTCTATAGTTTTAAGGCTGATGCATTTCCTTCTATGGAGTGATATCTAAATGTCAATGATCCAGACATCTAAACAGGTAGACCATACAATTCTGCACCTATAGAAAACCATGCAGCTGGCTGTTACTTCTGCAATTATGCTGATTCTTACTGCTCATCTGAGATCTAAAAAACAAAAAAAATCTTGGCCAAAATGTTAAAAAAATAACTGTTTAAAAACATTTAGTATAGAGTAAATGTATGGGGAACTCTTACCAAGTTCAGACTTGTACCCACAGAATGAAATGTCACTGTTAGTGAAGTGCTGTGTGCTTAGAACTAGTTTGAATGGACAGAGAATCTAGTCAGATGCTTGTTAGCATCCTTTTTTTTTTTTTGTTGCAATTACAGCAGAGACTTCTGATGTCCTCCCAGGAATTGCTGACTTGTCACATCCCCAAAGGAGACAATGGGAAAAGGGGATATCCAATGCTGTAGTGGATGTCCTGGAAAATGCGTCCTTGCTTTCTTCCAGTATTACATCTGAAGAGGCTAAAAGTAAGATCTAATTAAATGTGGTTTTAATTCAAGTAATATCAATGGTTCTTTACAGATTTTAAATGACAAAACTTTACAGGGCATATTTAATGTGATGTAAAAATAATTTTAAAATATTTTATTAACGAACACTCAAAATGTGCACTGTGCTGAAGAGATTTTCTTAGTGGTCTTGCATGACAGGAGGATTGCAAAGAGTGATGAAAGCCACAGGTAACATTAGTGACCCTAATTATAATCATCGCTAAGAAATTATCCTACCAACCCTTCTCTTAATATGCTGTTTGTGGGGGTAACGCTGAGGAAATGACATGATGCAGAATGCAGCTGCCTGGCTTTCAAGTACGGCATACTGATGGGAGCATATAACATCTGTACCTCTACTTCTGTTGTCATTTAACATACAGATAATGCCAATGACAAGAACTATTAATGATGTACCTCAGGTGTGAGGCAGTGATTCTTCTTCCATATCAACAGCTTTTAATTAGAACATTTAACCTGGGTGTTCTTCTGAAAAATGTTTCCATTCTAAAATGCCCCACACTGTAAGCAATTGTTGTAATTATTTCACGTGATAATGGGTATGTATTCTAAGTAAACGTGAACAGATGCTACTGAAATAAACAGCCGAGTTACAAGTAGTCAGAAAACTCCCAAGCTGCCATAGGAATGTTACATGATAATTATATGCAGGGCAAGGGAAGAGGAGAGAAGAGTGCATGTATTTAGGTGTTCTGCTATTAAAGGGCACAGAAATGGCCACAGGCTCCGTTTTGAGATTTGTAGAGCCTCCAAATAAGCTTGCAGAGGCTGACTCCACACCCCTCAGCCAGTGCTAGAGATGGAAACATCTAGACTCTCTTCTTCCTGTATTTCTCTCTTGACTGTGATCTTTGTAATCCACACTGCAATTTTGTCTAAGCAATTTTGTCTAAGTTACATTTATTGATTTTATACCTAGGTGGCTGTGTTATAAACTACAGTGAAAATAAGCCACGTAAGCAGTGGAACAAGGAAACTCCTCAGACTCTGATGAACATTCTCAGTAATGCTGATGTCAGCTTAGCATTTAAAACATACACAATTTATAAACCAGGTAAATCCACTACATCTCTTCATGAAGAACTTTCACTTGCAGCTCAAGAGCCGAGTAAGATTTTGACATAAAGGCAGTGACTGCAGAACATGTGGTCTCCATCCTGCTAAGCCGCCTGGTGTATGCGTTAGGGAGGTGCAGAACGTAGGCTGCAGCCCCGTCAGGTAAATCCACCTTCACTAAGTCAGCAGTGCTCTGTTTTGAAGACAGGATGATACGAAGGCAGGGCAGAAGGTAACTGTAGTCTATAGATGTGCACAGCCACAGTCATAAATGCTTGTTCTGCACTTCAGTTGCATTATTAATCTCCCCACTTAAAATAAGTAACAGCTTGTCCTGGAATCTGCTAAGAACTGGCGGCAAATGAGAAAGACTATATTATATTTTTATTCTGAACAATTTCATTTTTAAAGGGTTTTGGTGACATTTTCATTTTTATACTTTCAAAGCTTCTGAAAACATATTTAGAGGTCCACTTTCCGATGAAACTGAGGCATCTGATGCAGTAGATGGTGAACATGAAGCTATTGTCATAGATTCTGAGAGACTTGAGCCTAGATCTGATGAAGATGACACGTATGTCCAAATGACGTCCTTGTATTGTTGCTTTCTTTAATGCCTTACAGTGATTTTTCTAAAAAGACATTCCCCTGAAAAGAAGTTTTTCTCAGCATCTACATCCATTCCTTTCTTACATAATGATATTAAAATTCAGTAACATTTGATATCTGATTTGATATCAGGTTTTCTTTGCTATATTTATAGTTCTTGACAGTGGTGAGGTTAAACTGTATTTTGCACATGTGTGTGTGTTTGGGGGTGTTTCTTGGCATCACAGAATCTCAGTTTGTGTGTCATTGTTTATTTTTGTGGCACTGGGAGATGAACGACTTAGGCAAGTATAACCGCATTTCAGCGGTAAGCTGCTAATATCAACACATTGCAGTCTCTTAGTATATGCATTTGGTTTTGCTTTTGATAAAAAATTCCTTGGGTAAATTCAAAATATTTTTTTTTAATTTCAGAATTGGTTAGGAAATAGGACTCTCATGTTGATATTTTTAACATAATTTCTCCTAGCTGTAGGGTAATTTTAGGGGGGGAAAAGGCAAACAAAGATTTATGAAGTTGTATGTTGCTTTGCAAAATAACATTTTGTAATCTACTTTTAGGGACTTTGAGGAAGATGACCCAGACTGGGTGTCGGAACTGAAAATGGTATTGAAGCACAGTGGCTGAAAACTTGAATTTACCTACAGTAACTGAAGTTAGGCTTAACAGTATTTATAACCCAAATCATTGTTAATAGTTGTAGTTACTAATAAAACTATTTCAGTAAAAAAATTCTGAGTATGCATGTTTTCTCTGTCACAAAACTGAGGGTGAAAATGCATAACAAACTTTTTAAGATAGAACACTTGCAGATAACTAAGCAAGTCTAGATACTAAATGTATTGGGAGTTGATTAACAGCTTTGTAGAAATGTTCAGTCAAAAGCTTCAGTGCTAATAGTGTTCAAATGAGAGATGGTGGTGGTATCAGGGTGTGTAAAGCTTTTCTTCCTGACTATGTGCTGAAATACCCCACAGTAGAAATAACTGATCTTGTCTGAAGGGCAAATTATAGAAGACAGTTAGCTATGTTAAATATTTGAGGCTTTAGTTTATGCAATTACGAATCCTCTGAAAACTCTTGAGGCTGAGCTTTTGCCTTAATGACTTACATGAAAGGGGTTTTTAATATGCCATTGTATGTGTGGAAGGAAGTTAATTTGTTCATAAGTAAGGATGAATTTTCTGATTTTGGTAAGGAGCCACACTTCTGCTGCAGGAAGCTTTATGGGCAATGTCATGTTCGGCCCCAGTGCCGGCTACTGGGTACTAAAAGGTCGTTTGACGAGAGAAGCAGGGCAGCGGAGAGCAGAAACGCCCTCAGCAGAGTTTTCCTGGGCAACCTGTTCTGGGCTATGTCCATGTAATAAATATTAGAAAATAATAAACACGAAAAGCTTTAGGAAATCTGTAATTTGGTCCGGAGCAACTTCACACCGCCCCTCCTGTGTTGCACTCGAGGCTCAGCCAAGGATTCAAGAACTTGAGGCAGCCGAGGTTTTCTCTAGGGCCACCCACTCCTGTTACTGACCGCCCGGGGCAAAAGACGCCCGACGCGGGAGAAAGGTGCGGTTCCCGTGAGGGCAAGAAAGCTCCTGCCCCTCTGGGCCGCACCGCCTCCGCCGCCACATCTCCGTCGGGGGGGCGCGGAGCCCGGGAGGGCTCCTCCTTCGGGCCGCTGGGGCTCTGGAAGCGGCTGGGCGCAGGCAGGTATCGCGTCCCCCGGCGGCGGCGGGTCGGGTCTGGCCTAGCCGAGCCGAGCCGAACCGAGCCGGGCTGGGCCGTAGGGGTGGGAGGTCCCGGGTAAGGCTTCCCGCCTGGCGCGCCCCGTCGCCATGGCGACGGCACCACAGCCGGGGCGGGAAGGACGGCGGGGAGCCGTCCCCCGGCGCGGCCGGCACGGAGGCGGCGCCCCCGCCGGTTTTCCCTCCCCGTGCTGCCTCAGGCGCCGCTCCCAGCCCCGAGCAGGGGGTTGTGAACCGCCACCCCTGAGCCGTAACTCCGGCTGCGAGGGAGGCGGTGGCCGTCTCACCGCCACCCCCGGGTGGGTTGGGGGTCCGGGCCCCGGCGGGCACCGTAGCCCCGGCCCACCTGTACCCAGTGGCTGCTTCTCACCAGCGAATGCGAACAGGAGCTGCTTTTGATCCAAATACCGAAGTTACAAATGGCCGAAGATCGAAGTGGTCTTCAGAGACTGCCAGTCGTGGAGTTCGCACGGGCTCCCAAGGCAGCCTCTTACATGGCCTGCCTGGCCTTCCTGACAGGGAAGTCTAGTACCTTAGCAAATCTCCTTTACTAAAATTCAACCCAACTAATAAGAACAGTTTTACAGTGTTTGCTCATATTTATCTGCATAGGTTTGCTTATGAATACGTTGCAAGCACCCAGTGGCATCACCGTTTCTGCCAGAGGTTTCCAGACAACTGCTTACGCCCAACTGTGCTTGGTTATGGTCTCCTGCAAAATGCAGTGGCTTTTCTTTTCGCTGCCAACATTAGATCACATCATGACTTTATACTAAATGAACATGAAAAAGGTTATCATTCTATTTTTTCCATTAAAAGAACAAGCCTGCATTATTGTTAATTTCAGGCAATAATGAGTCAGACTTTCCAAAATCATTATAATCTTACATAGTACTTTTTACTGCCCTCTCGTGTTTTAACTTTAGCAGGTACAAGGACTAAGCTTCAAGCTTTTCTTTATGAGACACTCATAAACTTGCTGCTTATTGAAAGTTCAGATCTGCAATAATTCTCAGACTTCCAGGAGATTATATTTTTAGGAAGAACCGGCAGCAGTAATAAAAATGTGATAAAACTGGCATTCTTAAAAGGTAGTACCTATTTCATTAGTACAAACTCAGATGTTATAGCACTGACTGTGTGCAAGACTAATTTGTGGACTTTTTTATTTTAGACACTGCTTTAACACGAAGGCATCATGGATAAATATCAAATAATTAAAAAAATTGGAGAAGGATCTTTTGGCAAAATATTCTTGGCAAAAGGAAAAGTGAATAATGAACAGTGTGTTATCAAAGAGGTTAATTTAACTAAGGTAAAACAACAAAACCTGGATGATAACGGTAGTTATTTACCTGATTGTGCTGTGTTTAGTTAGGGTATGAACTTGGGTTTTTATCTCATTTGTAGTTCCAACTCAATTGTATGAGTTAAACTTTACAAAGACTGTACTCTTTGCTAATTTAGTGATTTTAATAGCATTGATAAAATATGTATTTTGATATTAATGGTGTTTACCTTTTACTGTATTTTTGTTCTTTTCAAAACTTCTCTCTACTTAAAATGCATGACACTACATAATTGAAATTTTAAAATAGATGATTCAACTACAGTGAAACTACTGCTACTGAAGTAACAAATCACAACTTTTTGATGCATTTCTCTAAACTTGTAATTTCCTTTTTTTTCCACATCCATATTTTCAGGCATGAGTAATTCACGATGGAGTCTTTCCAATTCTCATTTCTGTTTATGTCAGTTTGATTAATCTCACCTAAATCTTAATGTCCGTTCTGTAGCTGTCAGCATCTGAGCTGCTTGGTTAGACTCCCTTTCTAGAAGAACAAGAGAAATATGTATTTTTAGGGTGCTGTTGACTGTGCGTTCTTGAATTCTGTTTTAGAATGAGCTGAATCAGACCATAAAAGTGCTCCCTTTCTTTCTGTTGACTGCAGAGGAAGGTTAGGGTGACTAGCTCAGGTATCAGAGGAATACCACTCCTATACATAGTTCCAGAAAGCCAGGCAATTAAACTCCCTGTGATTTCAATACAGAGGTTTCAATAGTCCATTTCAATGAGTGCCTACATGCTTTTCATAGGTCTTTTGCTATTCTGGGCCCCACTGGTGAATTTCTAATATATTAGAGAATTATAATAGTAAAATGAATTTTTGTACATCAATTCTAGAAAAAGCTGTCTAACTTCCAGAATCAAACCTGGAAAAATTTATATACTAGAATTGACAGCTAAATAAAAAAATAAATAGTTTCTCTCTATGCTCATGACCAATAAAACCCATGCATTTCTAATCTTAGATTTTGATGTATGCAAAATAGAAAAATGGAAGTTAATAAAATATTATTGTGGGTCCCACTCGTTCAAAAATCAGGAGCTGGATACAGGAAGTTATTTGAAACCATAAGATTTTTTTTTTAATATGGTAGAGTATGCTCATTCACTTTCTGATTTTTGAATCTTTGAGGATTACATTTCAAAATAATTTCTTAAGAATGGGGGTAAGGAACTATAAATACAAGAGGACATTTTGATGGATGGATATAGGGAGACATGAATTTTTAAGTACTATTGATGAAAGTGTGATCACAATGAACCAAATAGAAGTTTTCCATTTAAGGTAACAGGGCAAAGAGTTTGCCTGAAATGTTGCAAGAACTTATAACAACAGTAAAAAAGAAGGGCTCTTTTTCTTTTTACTTTGTTCTTTTGAGATCACCCATATTAAGAATACAGAATCATCTAGACACTTATTCTTTAAATACCTAAGGGAAGTTTAGTTTAGCTAAAGGTAGCTAATCAGCTAGCTTAGCAATAGCATTTGTGTAAAAAGTTTAAAGGAATACATTTGTCAGTTTGTAAAATGTCATAATTTGGTTTGACTTTAGTAACATTCCAATATATTTCCAAGCATACACTGAATTGATATTTTACATTATATACACATCATACTTTGTCATATTTCTGCATCACCTCCTTAGCAGACTTTTTGTATTTGTGGGAATGGTTTGATAACAATGTAACTATTTTTGAAAAGAGTTAAATATATCATTACTAGCATATAGTTTCTTAATTCTTCGTAGATGCCTGTGAAAGAAAAAGAAGCCTCTCAGAAAGAAGTCATTCTTCTCGCCAAGATGAAGCATGCAAATATTGTAACCTTCTATGCTTCTTTGCAAGGTTTACTTTTAATATTTTTTTTTTATTTGTAGTTATAGGAGTGGAAGGCAGCAAAACCTACCTTGTTAATATTGCACAACCTTAAGCCTGTCCCAGTGCCTTAACTATGGGTGGGGACAGGTCCCAACTCCTAAAAATGAACAAAAGGTATCAGATTCAGTCATCACTTGCCCTCTTCATGTGTGTGTGTGGGACCTAAGATATTGTGGCATGAATGCTAGATCCTGGTGTGTCTGCATTGCTTAAGTTGAACTTAAGTCTTGATCATCAGTAGAGTCCAGAGTTTAGTGATACTTTTCTAGGAGTTACAATAGAAGATGAGAGCTTTTGAATATAGCAAGAAATAGATCCTGTTGGCCTTTGTCTTGAGCCATATTTTGAGGTAGCACTCAAGGATACAGAATTCTTCAGGCTGAAAGAGACCGAAGGAAATCAGTTCTCCATAAAAGCTAATTCCCTATATTTATTTTTCCTGCTGACATCTATCATAAGCAATGCTTTATGTAATGAATGCTGTAGTTACGAGCTTGTGTTCAAATTGTTTTCTGTGATCAAGACTGTAAGTGTTTTAAAGGACACATAAATCTGGTAGTCTTATGGACCCCAGATAGGTAAGAATAGGGTAAGTTTCCATATTAAGTATGGAAGAGTGCCTGCTGTTTATTTCTACTGTTTGGACACTGTCTACTTTTAACCTTTTTCCTAAGCCTAGCTGTACACTTAGTTATTGTTGAGGAACAATCCTAACTATGAAGCATTCTGCTAAGCATTGCCTGTAAGAACATGTGTCTTTCTTTTTTGGTGTCTTGAGGGTTTTCTCATGTACTTAATATTTTGGTGAATCTCCATTTAAATATATTTTCACGTCTTAGTTTTGGATCAAATTGCACTGGAAGTATCCATATTTTCTCAGTTACTCTTCGAATGGAGGAGTAGGTAGAGGATTAACTACTCCCCTTTGAAAGGACCATATAAAATAAAAAGAATTTATTGCTATATTAATGAGTAATAAAGGAAAAATTATACCTTTCCTTTCAGAAAAGAACAAGCTATATATTGTAATGGAATACTGTGATGGTGGAGATTTAATGAAGCGGATAAATATGCAGCATGGAGTTCTGTTTGATGAGGACCAGGTGAAAGAAGTTTTCTTTAGAGGAAGGGACTTAATATGTAAAACACATGGTTTGAATTATCCAGTACTAGCTACTGTTTCTTTTCTGGCCTGTTAAAATAATTGAACGTTTTAAAGAAACTTTGGTAATTTTAATGGGAGTTTAGAGTTTGCTTTTTACACTGCTTTAAGATCTTAAATTAATTCATTAGTAGTATTTGATTCCCATTGCTCCTTCCATTGTGGATGGACTTTTTCTTTGTATTAGTAGTATATCTGCTAAGCCATAAAGACTTTCTTTTAAATGGTGCTTTAGAATTATGGGGGGCTATATTATGTATGAATTCTTCGGTTGTTTATGCTATTTGCATCATGACATATCCTGCTTTATACTGAAGTCAACGGTAAATCTCTCATTCATTTAATTTGGGCCAAGACTTCTCTGATACCATTTAAATTGTTAAACCAGCACCATGTTCACATATATTTTATTTTATAAATAGATGAGTGTGTTAGGTATTGAAAATCACAGAAACAGAATTTACCACTACTCCTTACTTCTTTATTTTTTTACTAACTCTTAGCTTTCTGAAGGAAGTTTTCTATTAATATTGGACTTAGCGTACTGAACTCTGAGGTTATTTAATCATGTGTAGTCTTCCACTTTTGCAGGTACAATGAAAATTTACCTAGAAACTAGATAGATAGTACCCAATCTGTTAGTGGAAATATACTCTAAAGCATAAAAGTGGAAAAAAAAGAGGTATTGTGACTTTTCTTTTTGCTTCACTAGTAAAAGGGACTCCTTAGTGTAGAAGTCAGTTGGAAGTGAAGTACTGGTTCCGTAATAATGAATTTTAAGATCCTACTGGGAGTCATACAAGCAGTGGAGAGAACCTGAGAGAAAATAAAGAATGGACAAAACTACAGATCATGAAAACACAAAACAGAGAACCCACATGCACAAATCTCTTGACAATGACTCAGAATAATACATATATAAAGAAAGGCAAAGGAAATACAGATAGAAGAAAGGATTATAGAAACTAAAGATACATCTGCCAATCACGAAGGGAAAGCAAATTGCCTGTTTTAACATAATGTTGTTAAAATTTATATTTTAATATATAGATATTTATAATTAATAGAAAATATTTTTATTATTTTTATGTTTTGAAATGTATGCCTAAGAAAGTCTCATTTGTGGCATGAGCCCTATTCAGGAAATTATCTGCTTAAAGTGAAATGTTGCTAAATAGAAGATGAATACTTGAATCAAAGTCTTTCATGACCATGGATTTTCCTAAATAGAGAACCATATAAGCACATTGTACTTTTGTTTCTGTATTAAGTCCAAAGGCCCCTGTTTAATAAAACATATGTATATTTGAAGTTAAGTTTATGTTTACAAGCTGTACTCGGTGAAGGGTAAGGGATAAACCTGTGTGCTTCCTTATTATACAAGTTTCTTCATAGCTCACTTCTTTCACTACATTTCAGTCCTTCATTCTTTTTTGTTGGTTGTTTTTTTTCTCCTGAACCACATTCAGTAAGACTACAAATATTATAATTGGGTGGTGTGATTTTCCCCAATGAGGATTAAGAAGACACTCTCTGGTTTTGTCTTAGTTGTTATGTGACCTCACTGTTCCCTAAATAAAGGTCTAGTGTTGTTACTGTCCTTTGGCATGATTCTTCAGTCCTTGTTCAAGTACTCATCCTGTCACAGTTAGTGAAAACTTGATGGGGATAAGGAAAGCGGAGCAGGTATCTATTTCCATTTAGTTTTGTGATAGCACTAAAAAAGGAAAGGAAAAGTCTGTGGCATTAATTTTAAAAATATTATTTCTTAATATTTTATATTGAGTATGCTCTACATATTTTAGATTTCGTTGTTGTCTTTATTTTATATATTTTGGTAAGAAGTCCCACTGGACATAAGAGTCACACAAATTTATAGATATCTGTTCCCTTTAACTTTCACTACAGATTCTGACTTGGTTTGTGCAGATCTCCTTGGGCTTGAAGCATATTCATGACAAGAAGATTTTACACAGAGATGTAAAAGCACAGGTAGTAGAAATGGCACTGGAGAGGGGGTGATTTTGTCCTGTAAAAAATATGCTTAAGCTGTGCCGTGTTTCATTTTTGCATACCAGTTTTGGTTTTATTTGCAGAACATTTTTCTTAGCAATAATGGAAAGGTAGCAAAGCTTGGAGACTTTGGCATAGCAAGACAGTTGAACAGGTAAGCATCTTTTTTAATTAGTCTGTGAGCTATACAATATAGGGCTGTTTATGAATGTTCAGAATGCAGCCTGAATGTGCAGACTCTTTGTGGGTTGTGCTTGTTCAAGAGGTCTGAGATACAAAGGGTCTGATACCACATTTTTTTCTGTTATCCTAAACCACACCATCCTGCACGAAACCACAGATATATCTAGCTTAGTAACTGGACTTCTGTTATATATAGGCCATAGGGTGGGGAAGCCCCAGCCTTTCCCTGTTCTCTGTGGAACTGAGATAAAGGCATTCTGGAGGTACAGCTCCTGCTCTTGCAGCCATTGATAACCACTCCTGGACCCCCATAAAAAAGGAAGTGAAGAGCCTTAAAAACTTAGAAAAGAGTATAAGAAAAGAGTTTTTACAGATTTTCTTTGTATGTCCTCCAAGACTGTGCCTATATTAATTTTTAAAAAAGGGCCAAAACTCACTGTCTGGGCCTGAGAATAAATGGGATGGTATGGCTTGCATCCATATGGCTAAACTTTGTTCTCCCAAAGACAGTGTCCTTATCCATATCATTATATCATCCCAGTACCTGACACCAAAAATATTTGCATTTTGGGATATAAGTTTCATGATTTTTGTGTATACTGAAGCATAATCTCCACCTGTAATTTGAGTTCACTCCCATCAATAACTACAAAGCTGTTTCCTCCGCTCTTTCATTTGCCCCTCAGATTTCACCATCTGTTTCAGTGCTGACCTCACAGCTTCTGTGTGATTCACTGTTAATATCTTCTGATAATATCTAATAACTACTAATATCTTTACTGACTTTGGGGACGAGGTTGGCCTATCCTGTGTAGTGGCTAGGTGTTGCCTAGGAGAGTGTGTGTGGCCAAAACATGCCAGGGGGCATGCTAACAACAGAACAATGCTTGAATTTGATCTCTTTTTGAGCTGCTTGATTATCTTTGACCTTGGCAGGATATTGTGGCTTAGGAGATCCACAATTTAATCAAGTATTATGTGGAGAGGTAATTTCCTCTTTTGTTCATTTTGCAGATTGTCCCTATAGTTGCTGAGTCCTTCTCAGTTGCTTTGTACTCCACCTGCTGCAACTCATTTGTTAAAACTTCTCCTATCCCTAAATTAAGTCAATGTAAGTTTAACCACATTTCTGTCTATGCAACATCAGTAAAGAGAACAGATAACTTTAACCAACATAGACATTTTGCTCTTTGTCGTCAGAGGTGCTTAACTGTGCACATGTATTAGGTACCCTTTATGCATTCTTCACATGGGCATACAGCCCATGTAATTTCTGACAAGGCCCCATGAGATTGGCTTTGGATTTAGGCCTACATAACCTTGCAAGTTCAGTGATGCATCAGAGCTAGGCTTGCTAGAGGTTGGAGTATATTGGATTAGCATGTTTGGATAGTGCTTTGATCCTAGCCTGCTCATCTCCAGAGATATGCCATGTCACTGTTCTAGCTGCAGTCTCTGCCAGCTGTCGTGCCTTTGTGGTGTGTTCCTCTGGCAGGCGTAGACCTACTCTCAGTGCCTCAACTCCCCACATGTAAACTATTTATGCAGAAAGTGCCTACCTTCAGAAGTGTGCTGGGGATAATTGCTTCAAGGATTGCTCCTACACATCAGAATAGTATACAGCAGATAGGAAGTAAACCTCAGAATTTGAATGTCCAAGTACAGACATTTTGAAGAGTATTTAATAGGCTTACGTAACAAAATAATTGGAGCTTGATACTACTTTTATTCATATAACAAGTGAATTAAATATCTCAGGATCTCTTTTCCTCCTCCCCTGGGGTATACAAAGGCATTTTCATCTCCATTCCCCAAAATGCACGGTCAGGTCCAATACTTTTACTTGCAGTTTGGTGTCTGTGGCACCTCTGGCACTCAGACTTCATAAACGCTACAAAGAGCGTGTCCTGGTTTTGGCTGGGATAGAGTTAATTTTCCTCCTGGTACCTGTGCTAGTACACCTAGTGCTGTGTTTTGTGTTTAGTATGAGAATAATGTGATAACACACTGATATTTTAGTTGTTGCTAAGCAGTGCTTATACTAAGTCAAAGACTCTTCGGCTTCCCGTGCTTTGCCAGTGAGGAGGTGCACAAGAAGCTGGGAGGGAGCATAGCCAGGACAGCTGACCCAAACTGGCCAAAGGGATATTCCATACCATATGACATCATGCTCCAGTATATAAAGTGTGGGGAGTTGGCTGGGGCAGGCAGCGATCACTGCTCGGGGACTGGCTTGGCATCAGTCAGTGGGTCTAAGTGGTTGCCTCACTTATTTTTCCTCTCTCTTTTTTTTTGTTTTCCTTTCCATTACAATTTATTATTGTTGTTATTGTTTTATTTTATTTTATTTTACTCTACTCATTAAACTCCTCTTATCTCAACCCACGAGTTTTGTCACTTTTGCACTTCCGATTCTCTCCCCCATCCCAACTGGGGAATCACACACTCTGTGAAGATCTGTTTCTCTCCGTGGACTTCCCAGTGACTCCTGATGACACCCACAGAGTAGATATCTAAAAGCAAGTGAAATGAATCCAATGCTATTTTGTCTACACCCTCACAATTGAGCACCAAGGATGGAACTAGAATACATTTACTCCTCTATTAGTTTCTGAGTAGCACTTTCTCCTTCTGCTGTTTCTGGCTTGTGTGACTGATGACCACCTCCCATAGTCTTACTTCAGTGAGTACGTTGGAGATTTCTGCTATCTTGCTGTGTCTTTGACAGCTTTCAGGATTCTGTGTTAATGGTAAACATTCCTTGAAAATGCTGATTACAGTGCTGGTGAACGTGGGGAAGAGAGAATTTTTGTGATTTCTGTTGAAGTGCAAACACTATCCACTATTAAAGTCGTTGGTCATTTTTACACAGAACTGGGAAATACTTTAGTTTTTCTTGGAGTGTTCCATTATTTAGCTATTTGGAGAGCAGAGATAATGTCCCCCACGGACATTTCACCTGGGGCAGAGAAGCCTTGAGTTCAATTGCTTGTAACTTTTTCAGTGTGTAACTCTTTTTGTTCGTTGTGTTTCATTAGCACTATGGAGTTTGCCCATACTTGTGTAGGGACCCCGTATTATCTGTCACCTGAGATCTGTGAAAATCGACCATATAACAATAAAACGTAAGTCACTGTCTTTCCTTCATATGCTTGTGCATGAGGGCATGCAGGCACGAGAGAACTTATTTTAGTAATATCATGGTTTAAATCACTATTCCTGCAGGGCAGGAATTTTCCGCGCCACACTTTGTGAAGTTTTGTATTATTTTATACAATAACTAGGTGCATCAATTGTATACAACTATGTTATACTATACAACATTGTCAGCTGTATTTTGACTCACAATGTCTGGAGTATAGCAATCATGAATTTGTTGTGATTGATCTACAGGCTTAACATAATTATATTTTTTGGTTTTACAAAATTACTTTTAGTTTAAAGTTCAATCTCATTCTTTTTTAATGCTCCTTCTTAGTAGTGGCGTGAAATGTAAAATAGATTTTTTTCCCTTTGCTTTATCTGGTTCTCCATCAAATACTAAATTTCTCTCTGTGTTTCCAACATATAATAACCAAGGCAAGTATGGATCTTTTCAGTTCCAAGTTTATGAAATTTTGAAGCACTCATTTGTGATTTATAAAAATATACTAAAATGAAAGCTGCTAGGTTGGCAATTCTGGAACTTAGTAGCAGCCACCTGCAGGAAAGACAGACAGGTCTAAGAACTGCAAGGGTTCACTCAGGCTTAACACAAAATACCAAAATAACACGCTGAGAAACACTGAAAAGTCAGGAGCTGAGTGAGCTTGACCCCCTTTTCTGTGTGTGGGATGTGATCAACACCAAATATCCTGGAGCCCAGACTAGCATCTCAGCTCTAAGGTGCTATTCATATAAGTTTACTCCCTTACTGTCTCCTTAACTATCAAGTCAGCCAGAAATATCTTTGTCCTTCATCCTGCTAGGAATATTAAGTAGGCATTCTTTATGTCAGGTGCCTTTTCCAATGATAAATGTAGTCCTTAGTTAGGTAGCATAGAAACATTGGTACCACAGCTAGAAAGAATTTTCAGGTTGTTCTTTTCAGTGCATCTTAAGAAAAATTAAAAGTTGCACCAATATTAATCTGTGATGGAATAATGTTAATAATTTGAAAGCTGAGATTAGGTGCTGATTACATGTATGAAAATATCATAGTCTTTCCCCTGAAACTTTAATTGCTTTTTCTTCACAGAGATATTTGGTCTCTTGGCTGTGTGCTTTATGAGCTATGTGCACTAAAGCATCCTGTAAGTACCATGGAATCAGATCAATATCATATTATTAAAACAGACAGTGGGCAGCCTGCAAAAACTGTAGTAATAATAGTCATAGAATCACAGAATCATTAAGGTTGGAAAAGACCTCTAGGATCATCAAGTCCAACCACCAACCCTTCACTACCTTGCCCATGCCCTGAAGTGCCACATCAACATGTCTTTTAAATACCTCCAGGGATGGTGACTCCACCACTTCTCTGGGCAGGACGTTCCAATGCCTGACCACTCTTTCAGTAAAGAAATTTTTCTTAATTTCCAATCTAAACCTCCCCTGATGCAGCTTGAGGCTATTTCCTCTCTTTCTATCACTAGCAACTTGGGAGAAGAGGCAAACACCCACCTCGCTACAACCTCCTTTCAGGTAGCTCTAAAGAGCAATAAGGTCTCCCCTCAGCCTCCTCTTCTCCAGGATAAACACCACCGGTTCCCTGAGCTACTCCTCAGAAGACTTGTTCTCCAGACCCTTCACCAGCTTTGTTGCTGCTCTTTGGACACACTCCAGCACCTCAATGTTCGTGTAGTGAGGAGTCCAAAACTGAACACAGTATTCGAGGTGCGGCCTCACCAGTGCCGAGTACAGAGGCACGATCACTTCCCTGCTCCTGCTGGCCACACTATTCCTGATACAAGAGAGGATGCTGTTGGCCTTCCTGGCCACCTGGGCACACTGCTGGCTCATGTTCAGCCAGCTGTCGACCTACACCCTGGGTCCTTCTCTGCCAGAAAGCTTTCCAGCCACTCTTCGCAAGCCTGTAGTGTTGCATGGGGTTGTTGTGACCAAAGTGCAGGACCCGATACTTGGCCTGGTTGAACCTCGTACAGCTGACCTCAGCCCATTGATCCAGCCTGTCCAGATCCCTCTGTAGAGCCTTCCTACCTTAAGCAGACCAACACTCCCTACCCAACTTGCTGTTATCTGCAAACTTACTGAGGGTGCACTCGATCCCCTTGTCCAGATCATTGATAAAGGTATTAAACAAGACCAGCCCCAACACTGAGCCCTAGGGAACACCACTTGTGACCGGCTGCCAGCTGGATTTAACTCTGTTCACCACAGCTCTGGGCTCGGCCATCCAGCCAGTTTTTTACCCAGCAAGAATACACCTGTCTAAGCCATGAGCCACCAGCTTCTCTAGGAGGGTACTGTGGTAGACAGTGTCAAAGGCTTCACTGAAGTCCAGGCAGACAACATCTACAGCCTTTCTCCCTCATCCACTAGGTGGGTTACCTGGTCATAGAAAGAGAATTATTCATGGGCAGCTGCTAGAATTATTTTCGATTTACTTACTGATATTAGAGAATGACTGCCAGTGTTTGATTTTTTGGTATTGTGTCTGTTTTGTGCATACTAAAATACAATGTATTATGTGTTTCTATGATTTATATACACACATCCACAGACATACACAGCAAACATACATTTACTCTTTAATAAGTACAAAACTTTTTCAAAAGGCAGATGAACAATTTAAAGAATTGAAGGCAAATTTCAAGTTCAGACTTTAGGCATACGATTTTACTAATTTCTGTTTGAAAATACCAATCTATACTTACTAAAAAGTTTGAAACCTGCACTTCTGTTGCAAGCAATTTGAGCCCCAGAAGCAGTTTCTTAAAGGTTTCATTTTGTTGGGAAGCACATTCGTGTCAGAAGGTGAGATGGCATCTTCAGGAATCTGTGTTGTCCTCAGCATGATCTGAGGCTCGGATAATCCTCAGCCTGTGAGTATTAATGTGGAGAAAGGAACACAGCAGAGACTAATCCTGACAACAGGAAAAGGATCAGATTCCCGGGGCCAGCAGAAGTTGACCTTTTGCTGGGCTTGGATGCGGGAGAAGGCAGAGCAGCACTGATAGGAAGAGCAGTTGTGCTGCACTGAGAGCAAGGGGATACGGCTGAGGAAAATTCCAGATGTCAAAGTGAGAAAATATTCATATTTCTTCTTATGAATGTTAGCCGGTTCATTCTGTATTGCTGCCCATTTTTTAATCTGAAGGCAGGGACTTGATGCTGATGTAGACAGGAGATGCAAGTGAAGTTAAGGCAAATTTTGTTTACAACTCCTTCAAAATAGCCAAGTAAATAAAACAGTAATTTTAGAAAGAAGTTGCATTCAAAACTAGTTTTGCCTGTCTAGAAGGCCCTAAAAACTATATTGATTCTAACCTGTTAAGAGATCTGCTGAACTGAGAGGGCTGAGTTATCTGAGTGGCATCAGTTGTTAAAAATCAGATTATACCTTGGTTCCTGAGAGAACACAGAACACAGAGGCTAAGTTGAGTGGAGTGAGGTTTTGAAGGTGAACAGTGTGAAGATAGTATGTACGCACGTCTCTGCTGAACAGCTTTTGGCAGAATAAATGATGTTTCATTCTGGACAAATTGCTACTGTATGACAGTAGAGTATGAATAAAACTCTTCCAGGTACAAAAGCTATCGGACCTGTTGAGTTGTACAGCTGAAAGAAGTAGAATGTAATGAGAAAATACAATCAGAGACTGGTTATATTAATTTTCCACAGCAAACTGTGGATAGTGAGAAAGGATTTGTGAAGAGATGATTGCATAGCACAGGGCTTCTGTCAGCAAGTACCTTTTTTTTCAAGTTGGGTGTCTAGTCCCTCATTTCTAACCAGCAGTACTTTCTGTCCTCTTTCTTACCATTTTCACTGATTAAGTTTGAAGGCAATAGTTTGCACCAGCTGGTGCTGAAGATCTGCAGAGGACATTTTCACCCAGTGTCTCCCAACTATTCATATGACCTGAGGATATTGATTTCTCAGTTGTTTAAAATATCTCCAAAAGACAGACCGTCTATCAACTCTGTTCTAAGGAAGCCCTTTTTGCAGAAGCTTGTTCTCACTTACTTGCCCTCTGAGGTAAGTGCCTTGTACTGCTGCTTTCTGAGAGAAAAATATGTAACCAAGTAGTATAAACAGTTCTATCAGATACCTTTTTTCTTATAGATAACACCAGAAGAACTCAGTCACACTGTGATACATGGAAAAAGTCCTTCAGCATCACAGCCTCGAGCCAAGCTGATATCAGGTAATGATAGTAATATCATTTAACATTAGTTCAACACTAACATTTGTTAATTATGATATATGTGATGGCTTTAACTTTCTCCAGCAGTCTTTACTGCACATTTTGATACAAGAGTTTTACACAAAGTTAAAAATAAAAAGAGGAGAGAACTGCAACAGCAGAAACATTCACCTCAGACAGTGCATTTCTGTGTTGTTCAGGAAAAGACAACTTTAAGACCAGCTCATTATCAACATTCAGCTAGAAAAGCTGCCATAGGAAAGTGCTGAAACATTAATCTTAATTATTTTAAGAACAGAATGTACAAAACTAAGGGGCTTTGGTCTAGATGCAGTTTAGGTCCATCACATGAAAAACATCCTTACTTCACTTTGCTAAACTATGCACAAAAATGCAAAAATCTTGCAAGAAGTGCTCCATGGTATTTTACAAAATAGAAAAAATTTATTTTACAAAATACTATAAATTAGATTAAACTGTGAGAGACAACGAATTCTGGATTTAGTGCTCATTGATAGATCAGATTGTGTATGCACATTCTTAGAAAACATGAATGAGACTAAATGGTATCTGTATGAACTGCTGAAGTTCTGGCATGTTTCTGGCAGCATAACCTTTTCCTCATTCTGTATTCTTCAGTATATCATAATTATTCCTCAAATTTATCTTTGGGGGTATTAAAGTAGTTTAAACAGATTTGTGAAAATAAACTTATGCGGTTACTTAACTACATTATGGACTTCCCCCCCCCCCCCCCCCAAAAAAAAAAAAAAAAAAAGAGTTCTTCAGTAGTGTAGGAACCCATGCTATTTTGGAAATTACTTTCAATGAGATTTGTCTGCCTTCAGGTCTAATGCAAGTTGGATAGAGGCACCTGAACACCTAAGTCACTTAGGCATTTTCAAAAATATCTATGGTCATACACTCATAATTTTAATATATTTTATCTCCCAGACATGATACTCTCATGATTGTTACTCAGGAAGAATTTAAAACTCACTTAGAAACTACTTAATCCTGGCAAAGACACTACTTTTCATTATTGCAGCTAAGGTGTTTGCAAAATACTGACTGACCCAACTGGAATGGTGTGTACTTTGATTTTCTCCTACATGGGGAACTGATAAGGTATATTTTTCACTTTTCAGCCGTTCTTTCCAAATGTCGCAAGTGCTACAAGATTGTCTAGCAATTTGTTGAATACTGAGGGCTAGGTTTAGAAAGGGAGTGCCCACGCAGGTAGACACCTAGCCTCCAATGACACCTGAGCCTAAGAATTAGACCTCCTATTTTCCGTCCTTGGTACTAACATCAAATCAGCATCCTAGTTTATAGAGGTCTCCCTTTTATTCATTGTGCTTCTTTGCAAAATTCATCAATAAGATCCACTTTACGAGTGACAAATCATGGTGTTTTCAAAAGCACACCAATGTAAGAATGAAAAGCAGAATGCCTAGGAAGTGTGAGGTATGGTGCTGATGACGATAGTGATGATGATGAAAGGATGTAAGGAGTGCTTGTTATCCCAACCTGTCAGCATTAGCTGTATGTACCCTACTATGGTTTGCCACTACATAATCACTAATCATGTAGAGAGCACAGAAGGTAACTTTTTAATCTTTTATTGTTAAAAGCAGATGAACTTCAAAAAAGGAGAGTCCAGGACCAAGTTTCTTCAGAATCTGGAATGGTGGTGCCTGTCAAGAAACAGGAATTATTTCAACGAAATGATTGGAAACCTCCTTCAAGAGGCCAACGGCCTATTTTTCAGGTACTGTGCATCCACATTCTCATAATATTTAATCATCTTCAGAAGGCAAATTCCTGCTCTTAGAAAAGACCCTTTAAAAGGCCTCATTAAGATTTATTAAATTCAGCTTAATGTCTGCTCTAAGTCAGTAGAGACAGTTAGGCACTCCTGAAGCATCAGAAGGTGTCTTAGAAAGCTTAAGTGGGAAACACCAAATTTAGGCTGCTTCACTATGGTCCTTTGTAAGAAAAGGAGTTAGGCATGCTTTGCATTTGCATTTGCACAAAGGCAAATAAACTCTGTGTCTGCATTTTTGCTGTAGAAGCAAATACACTGATCCTCTTACCTCAGACTTTCCGAGAGCTCATTCATGAGCAAAACCACTGGCACCCACTGCTCTTGTTTCAGATACTATTACAACAAACTGGGATCGAACCCTACAACAGAAAGCCCCAGTTCTTCACAGCCACTTGTGTCCCTCCCTTGTTTTCCACCTCCTTTCCTCAGGCTGGATATCAGCTGTATGCTGTCTCCAGCCTCTTCCTTGGCATCGCTTTGTACCTTTACCTTCAAGAGCATGACTTGGGTGCTGGTGAACAGGGAGCAAAGCACATTTAGGATCTGGGAGCTCCCAGCAGTAATTGCACAGTGTGGTTGTGGTGGATTATCTGATGGTGGGGAACTGTGGAGTTCCCAGAACTGCAGCCCTCAAGCAATCACTTACACTACCTATGCATAATACTAGCCCTGTGCAGAATATAGGACTTAGTTTTCCTCACAGTTACATTTGTGCATATCCAATGCAAATTGAGAGATGGATTAAATTAGGAAGGTTAAGTGTCCTTTCACTGTGCACTGCTGTAATCAAAGGCAGAATTTTGTCCACAGTGTTTTGATCTATGAGACATGCTGTAATATTAACACTAGGAAAGTTCCCACATTCTTTCAGCATCCAAATGAAGCAACCAGTTTTCAGGGTTGCAGGGATGCTTGCATAGTGTCATACTTTGAATGTGTTGCTTCAGGATTTGCAGAATCACAGAACGGTTGAGGTTGGCAGGGACCTCTGGATGTCACCTTGTACAGCACCTTGGTCAAGCACGGCCACCTAGAGCTGGTTGCTCAGGGCTGTGTCCGGACAGCTTTTGAATATCTCCAAGGAGGGAGATTCCACAACCTCCCTGGGCAACCCCTGCCAGCGCTCTGTCACCCTCATGGTGAAAAAGTGTTTCCTGATCTTCAGAGGGAACCACTTGTGTTTCAGTTTGTGCTCATTGCCTCTGGTCCTGTCGCTGGGCACCACTGTCCCTGTGTCCTCTCTGCACCTTCCCTTCAGTTATCTATATACATTGATTAGAACCCACCTAAGCCTTCTCTAGGCCTAACAGTTTGAGCTCTTTCAGCCTTTCCTCATAGGAGAGATGCTCCAGTCCCTTAATCATCTTTGTGTCCCTCTGGTGGCCTCTCTCCAGTATGTCCATGTCTCTCTTGTACTGGGGAGCTCAGAACTAGACACAGCACTCCAAGTGTGGCCTCACCAGTGCTGAGCAGAGGGGAAGGATCATCTCCTTTACCCTGCTGGTAATACTTTGTCTAATGCAGCCCAGGATATCATTTGCCTTCTTTGCAGCAAGGGCACATTGCTGGCTCATGGTCAACTTGTTGTCCACCAGGACCCTCAGGTCCTTTTCTGCCAAGCTGCTTTCCAGCTGGACAGTATATGCTGGTGCACAGTGCACACTGCACTTCCCCTTGTTGAACTTCACAAAGTTCCTGTCAGCCCATTTCTCCAGCCTGTTGTGGTCCCTCTGGGTGGCAGCATGACCCTCTGGTCTATCAGCCACTCTTCCCAGTTTTGTCATCATAGAAGTTTATCAAGTTGATCAAGCATGACTTACCCTTTGTGAATCCATGCTTACTCCTCCTGATGATTTTCTTGTCTTTCATGTGCCTGGAAATGTTTTCCAGGATTAGTTGTTCCATCACCTTGCTAGGCGTTAAGGTGAGGCTGACCAGCCTGTCGTTCCCTGGGTCGTTCTTCCTGACCTTTTTGAAGTTATGAGTGACATTTGTTTTCTTCCATTCCTCGGGCACTTCTCCCAGTCACTGCCATCATCGTTCAAAGATAATAGAGAATGGCTTTGCAATGACATCTGCCAGCTCCCTGAGCATTTGTTAGGTGCATCCTATCAGGGCCCATGGACTTATGTTTGTCCAGTTTGCTTATGTATTCACTAACCTGATTCTTCTCCACCAAGGGTATGTCTTGCTGCAGTCTTTTCCCCTAGTCACAGGGGCTGGGATTCCTGAAGGCTGGTCTTGCTAGTAAAGACTGAGGTGAAGAAGGCATTCAGGACCTCAGCCTCTTCCATGACCTGTGTCAGCTGGGCACCTGCTACACTGGTCACAGTTCACAGTCCTCCTCCATTTATTTAGATGGCCTGATTTGTTATCCCTATTGCTTGTAATCACCATGCTTCTGGATACCATACTGTAAAACTTATTTCAATGAGGGACAAGATAAACACATTCTGAGGTTACCTTTTCCTTGGCAATATTATTGTTAGTGGAAAATTTCCTTCTTATGTAGATATGAATTTGTATTCTATTGTAATCTGGATTATACCGTAGATAGATGAGTCTATCTTCCAGGTTCCTAAGAAAGAATAGTTAATGTATTTACCATCTAAGGAAGGGATACCTAGATGCTTTTTAATTTATGTAAGAAAATAAGCCAGATTCAGGATTTTTCTTATACACCATATAAGTGGTTTTTAGTCTCCCACCATGGAAAGGTTTGTGAATGTCTTATATCACTTCTTTTATATCACGCAGTGGCAGCTAGACAATCACTTTCTCTCCATTGTTCTTAGAAGAAATGGAAAAGGCAGTCTTGTCACAAAGTAGAAATACAGGGACATTTCATCACAGTAAGGACTTTGAGAAATGAAAGGCAAGCTCCCGCAGGCACATAATCAAAGAGATGGTGACATGAAGTAGCACAGTGCTCCCCTGAAAGCATCAGTCAATGCATATACTGCCTAAAACTACATCCCAGATTCCCCTTACTCTCACATGTCAAAATAAGATTCTCCTGGAATTCATTCAGTGCTTTAGGCTTCAGAACAGTGAAGTGGCTCTTGGGCAACAACACTACAGTGTGCCAAGCTCCATGCTGATTGACTCACACAACAATATGTTCTACTGCTTAATGACAGGAGCTGATGGAACAGGGGGAAAGGAAAAGACAGTGGTAAGATTACATATGCTGTGAGAAGTTAGGAAGTTTCTGAGTTATATGTGAAAGGATTTGGAAATCTTACACTAACTATACTGTACACAGCCTATATTATAATGCAACTCAGACTGGGAGAAGGACAGGAAGTTAATTCAAGGTTGTACTGATACAAATGAGAACAGGTAAATTAACATCTTTTATTGTATTTTCAGCCACAGAGCTCTGGATTTAAGATGGCAGAAAAGCCAGAAAGTATTAGAGTACATGGCCATTATGGTCATTACTATGATAAGCTTGACAACTTGCAGAGGAAAGCTAATGCACATTATGACCTTTCTCCTATAAGCCAAAGAGTTGAGGAATACTATAAACTAAAAGGACAAGTTGCACCTCCACCCCCACCACCTGACTGGTAAACTTTTCTCACTCTATTTATTAGTGGTAAACAGTCACGCATGTTTTGAGTTATCAGCCTTTCTGGTTTGGTAACACTGGACATGGCTCATTCAGTGTAATTCCTTCTCTGCTTGGTCTTTGATAATTTTTTTACATGTTTATTGCACAATAATATAACTCCTGTTGCTGTCTATCTGGATGATTGAGATTTCATTGTCAAAATGTCTCCCAAATCTCAGCATTTTATTGGGTGAGAGGTAAAACAGGCTCTTTGTCGACTTTCTGATTATATCAAGGATAACTACTGTCTTTCCTTCCACCAGGATCAGAATGATATAAAGACCAAAAGCAGTTCTCCACCTGAGGGAACAGAGTGGGAGGCAGGGCATGCAAATGTTTTTTTTCCTGCAGAACTTGTATTTTGGTTTCAGATATAAAGACCCTTTCCTCAACAGTTTGTTTACTTCAAAGCCTTTCTCTTACAAAGTAGATGTACAACCTTTTTATTACTTTAGAGATTGCCTGTTCATTCCATGATTGGCCATTTTAGGTGTGGATGAGCTTTGAAAATCTTGAGGAAGGAGGGTAAGCAATTTTTAATACTGCCTACTTTCGGATCCTTCCTTTAAGGTTGACCAAATCATTAATTTTCATTCAATGACAACAGTGTTTAGAACGTTTCAGTTAAGAATCATCAGCTTTATATCACTTATATCTTCTTGTCTAAGCTGAGCTTCTAGTGCCTTATTTAAGGACAAAGTTGATTCAGTTTGTCTCCCTGGGGCACAAGGGGATTCTGAAGGTAGGAAATGGAATAAATAGAAATCAGGGAGCTTACAAGTGACTGCTGGTTATTTTATACAAAAAGAGAGAGGTAAATGTTCAGAAACCACAGAACAACATAAATACGAAGTTAGGCAGATAGAATTAGGCACAGAGGAGAAAGGAAATAGAAAAGCTGTTGAATACACAACCTCCATTCTGACAATTTTCACTCATTTTGAGATCAGAAAAAACAACTTTATTTTCATTAACACTTTCAAATACCATTTATCAAATAAAAGGTGGAGAAGGACTTTGCTGCACTCTTCAGAAAGCTAATGTAACTGAAGTAATAGGAAGGGAAATGCCTGAAGTGGATGTGTTTTCTTTATGTTATTTTCCTGTTGTTCCATATTTATAAATATTTTATCTATATTTATATATTCACGTAGTAAAAAGAGAGCCCTGTTTGTCATATGTGATAGAACCTATAGAGAATTATTTGTGCAGAAGATGGCAGAGTCTGTGAAATAGAATGTAGTATATGAACATCACGTTCTTCTCTCAGGCCTTCAGAATATCTTCAAAGGCGTTTTGAAGCCCAACAGTACAAGATTAAAGTGGAAAAACAGCTGGTAAGTAAATACTGCATCATAGAATAAAATCTGTAAAAGCAACTGAATGAAAATCGAAAAGATGAACTGATGTCTCTCTAACAGCAAACAGTAACACTGACAGGTGGAAATTTCTGCTCCAGCTAATTCGTTGATCTGCTCCGCAGTGCTCATTTTGAGGTTTTATTTTCTAATACAAAACTGTAGTGATGTAAAATTCAACTATAACTTTTTCCTCCAAACATATACACTTGCCTTACTGCACTCTTCAGTGGAACAGGGAGAGTGAATTGAGTGAGCACTGAAGGAAAGGATTCTAAATGAAAATTCCTGTGCTCTGGGATTTACTTGTGCATCCATAGGGACTGCGACCATCCTCTGCTGACCCATATCATGACCAAATACAGCATCAGAAAATAAAGGAAGAGCATCTCAGAAACGATCAGCAGGACATGTATAGGAAGAATGAAATGAAAGAACAGGTAAATGAAATATCTTCCTTAGCTGCTTAAAGCTGTCTTCTTACACTCCTTGACAGTAGTATTCTTTACATAAGAATTGATTCTTTTCCATCTGACCACTAGGAAGATATAAGCTGTTTTCATCTGGGTCCATCTTACGTAAAATGGTGAAGATTTGCACAAAAGCTGATGTCCATAATAATTTCATAAACCATGGCCTTTATTTTGATTTCAATTCTACTGAGATTAGAGGAGTTACTGAACAAATTAACGTTGGAGGACAATAGATCCTTACATTTTGAAATCAGCGAAAATAGTCACACATGTATGCATATTCATCGTTCCTAAGTCATACTATGACATTTAGAAAGTGATATACTAGTATGTGATGCATACTACTTCCCTGGTATGTTATAACTTTTGGAGATTATTTTATACAAAAACAATATACTTTTCTGGTTTTGCTTTTGGGTGACAGAGAAAACAAACTGATACTTCTTTATTACATGAACATGCATAAATACATTTAGTCTTTCTATCTTTGATTTATTAAAAAATGCCAGAATAAATATGAATATATTAACTTTTACATAATGGTCAGACTTTGGAATAAAAACATACTCATCATGTACACATTCTTCAGAGACTATTGCTGTTTAGTTCCACAAAGTCTGTACTAAATATGCCAAAAAACGAAATTTTACAGACCTGTCCATTTGTAACATGGGCAAATTCGGATAGACTCTCACATAAAGAGTAACAGAGACGTCCTTAACACAGAAATCATCTTTTGGTCATATTTGAAATTTTTTCTTCAAAGCATAGGAATGTTGAATCTTCTCCAAGAAAAGATTACCAGGTTTTGTTTCATTATGGGGAGGAGGTTGCAATACAATAAATATTACACATTTTTTTTGTGCTCCTGATTTCCAGTCCTCTCTTTTTGAATTGCAACCTTAGAGCCATTACTCAGACAGCCCTTAGGTTATTCTTGGAATTAACTGGTTTAGGTATTATTCTACAGAAAAGCTAGCATGAAACAGTCTGGAAAACTTCAGAAAGGTTAAAGTCTGGAAAAGTTGTAACTCCAAAATGTCCTTTAGCAGGAAGTATCAAGCAATCTCTAAAATTGGCGGTAAAGGACACTGATCCCTTTTTCTTATATATACACAGTTTAATATCCATAGAATATTTTGTTTAGCTAGTGTTATTTCTGTATGTATTTCTAATACATATGTATTCTACCTTACTGTTTTTTAATAGGAATACCTGAAACAATTGCAGAAATTTCGGGAAGAGTACCACAGCGATATGAGAGCATTCAAATTTAGAGCAGGAGTACTCCAGGTAAGAAAGTTCAAACATACACACAGTATTTCCTTTTTCTTTTTTTAGCTAGTACACTTAATTAGAAATTGAAATGAACATTTTATAAAAATGTTCCCTAGGACAATCAAAAAATACAAGATAAAACCTATCTTGTGAGGCAAGGGAAAGCTGAGGACCAGTCTGAAACCAAGGATACAGCTGGAACAGGAGAAGAATCACTTCATGTATCAGTACCATCTCCTATCCTAAACAGAACTTTTTATACAAGTTCCTCATGGTCTTTGATTCACTCTCTGTGACAAATCTGAAAAACACTAAAGCTTAAATGTTACCTGATGCTTGCACTGTATGTGGAAGTCTCCCTAGGTTCCCTTTGCAAATAGCCTGGAAAGTTTCTTTGGCTGAGTCCTGACTTGTTTTGCTAATTATTCTTCATCTGTAAATATGAGGATGTACTTTTACTTAATTTCTTTTTGTGGTATGTTTCTTTTTCTTGCTGTCTGAGTGAGGTAAAGAAGCAGCCACTCACAGTGCAGATCTTCATGAGAAATCTCTGCAGAAGACGCAGCAATTCATGAGAGCCCAGAGTAGCACTGTGTGGGAAGTGAGAATCCAGTTTTATGTGGACTCCTTACTTAAACAATAACTGGGGAGAAGCAGGAGAAAGAGGCAGAGCAAAGCTTTCCAGCCACGGGACGACTCCGCTTCTTTCTCATCAAATACCACCAAAGCAGCTACTGGAATGGATTTTCAGAATTGTTCCACTTCTACATTGCAATATTGGCATTATGAACACCAGATGAGGTTTCCAGACCACATGGAGTTCTGCAGCAAAAAGTTCACTTTTCCTTAAGTGTAATGAATGAAAACCTCAATTTATGAAAATTAATCTCAGTGTGCGAATTCCTAGTCTGTTCTGAAGGGCAAACAGCCCTGATCTAGCTGCTAGGATTCTTCAGTCTAGATTGCCTCCTGTGGTGTAAGGCTTCCTGCACTTGTTCAGTAGCAAGGGGCAGGCTTCCACGTAAACCAGTGACAGACACTGCAACTGGAACTTTGGCCAGACCTGCCCGTATTAGTAGCATTCCCTTCAGTGATTTTCATGGATCCTGGATCTGGCTTTTAGTAAAATGAATTCATACATCACTTAGTGGGATAAGGTAGGTTATAGGCAGCCAGAGCCACGATAGGACAGAAATTATATTCTCAGTGAGTTAATGGGAAATGCATGATGACGAAAAAGAAACACTAGATTTTGCACCTGCTTGATGTCACCTTAGTTCATCGGTACTCCATCTACTGGAGAAACTGCAGAGATATTTTTAAGAAGTAAAATCTGTGAATTGTTGTGGTTTCACCTGAGGTTGAGGAGGTGCCCTAATTGCAGCAGATCCCTGAAGGAGCTGCATACAATTATTTGCTTTGCTTTTATCTGACAGGTTCTAACATAGGACATATGAATATGAAAAAGGGTAATGAAATATTTTCAGATGTTACCAGAAAACAGCATACTATGCAACATGGCTATACTTTCTACAGGCTTAGGCTTCCATTATAATCTTGATATTCATCACTTTCCAAGTTTTCCAGAATGAAATCAGCCTAAATCATCTTTCATACGATCATAAAAAATAGAAGATGTATTATTTATTTCTTGACACAGTACTGTATCCTCCAAACATAGGGTTTTGAAAAATCAGAGGTTTGCCCCTAATACAAGGTTTCCTATCTTTCTATTTGACAGATAAGCCAGAATTATGTCTTCCAGTATTAAAGTCTAAACAAGACAACGAATGGGATATTCTTACAGATATTTATATACAAGGAAATCAGTTTACTACTTGAACAAGTCTTTTTTTACAGGGTGTACACATATTCTGGTTCCAAAGAGTGTAGTTTAAAGTTGTTGGGGTTTTTTTCTCCTTCCAGGACATGGAAGAAAACCTTAAACATGTCAGACTCCAGGATAGGCAAGACCAAAAAAACTTAGAAAAGAAACATAACAGAAAGGTATCCATCCTTATTGTTGTAATTTTTTTCCATTTTCTTCTTAAATGTGCACATTTCAAATGATTGTGTTACCACAGTAACTCTGGAAATCAAGTTATTTGAGAGTCAATTGAAAGTGCTGGTCTACTGTTTGTTAAAAGTTTATATGGGAAGATTGAATGACTAAGAAAATAAATGCATAGCAGAGCTTTCTGATCATTTGAGGGAGACTCCCTTTAGATATTTCCAGGTAGTAATCAATACCTGGCCACTCATCTTTATATCAAACTGCATTAGTAGTGAATGGAAACTCATGCTTACTCAAATTTTAAGTGAAGTCAAGGCAGGCTGCTAATTTCTTAACATTTTTTTATAAAACATTATTCTCTGTAGTGCTTTTTAAATTGCAGAAGGGGGTCGGAATTGAACGGAAATGCATATACGGTGTCAGGAAGGTTTCCAACCGTAAGATCGTTGTGAAGTGTACTAAAGGTCTTTTGTGAAATACTGCATGGAAGCAGTACAGTATTCAAATTTTAGTACTGGTTGAGAACCAGCTGTAAGAACCAACTCGGTTTATGGCAAGGATTTGAATTAAGTGATTATCAAAGACACCATTCCTTAAAATAAAAAGTGGATGCAATAGTATGAAAATAGCCATAAACTATATTTGAAGAAGGCTTTTTTTTTGTCCAATTTGTTCAACTTTGATCTCATTTAATAGAAGAAAAATATTGTTAAATAAGTTATTTTCAATAAAAGAATAACTTGCAAGTTTGTAGTTCCATATAAGCTGTGTACATTTAATTAAATGCTTTAGTTAATAAAATAAGTAAATGAAGTGTGTGAATTCTCTTCAGGGAGGAGTAAAGTTTGAAATTAATTTAGATGTATGTGTTCCTGAGGAAGAGAGCATTCAAGAAGCAGAGGTACGTTGTAGTTATATTCAAAAGCATTTACATTAGTAATCTGAAACCATGACAGTAGCTCCATGATCTAAGGTTTAATTGTTCCTTTACCATCATCCTCTACCTTTGTTATAATGAAGCTTCCTATTGAGGGTTTGTTGACATTTTGCGTGTATCTGGCCTTCTTCAAGAGGATAATTGCTTAGAAGAAAATTGGATATCTGGGTCAATCTTTCACATGGTAAAAGATGAAGTAGTGCAGATATTTAAATTTTGTAAACTGGGCTGAGGGGAAGAACTCATCTCAAAAATGAGTTAGTTTGCAAATGGCAAATTTGATTTGTGAATTGTTTTAGTACAGTTCTGTTTCTTTTCGCTGGTGTTACATCACAAAGCAAGAATAATACTCTGATGAATCAGCTGTTTTTTAGAAAAAGTGGAGTGAGACCACAGACATTATGTGATTTCATTTATTAAAATGCCATGTCTGACTGATGAACATGTACTAGCTATCTATTAAGATTTTTATTAGTATGTTAGAATTTTAAAAACATTTGTAGCAGCAACAAAAAATAGAATTTCTTTCTAGTATGGATATTCTTCATTTATAAAGCACTATATTGTCATACTGTTGTTTCATGTCTCTGCAGAGCACCATGCAGCCCTCTGACATGCCAATCACAATGTGACATTGAAGTTCTGCTGCTTCACTTTCTGTAACACATTTTGCCTGTGCATGTCTGAGAATGTCTGGCAAACACAATAAAATAAGAAGTGATTAGTTATTGACCCATATTTGTTTTCTCTTTCCAGAGTAACCTCTTGTTTTTTCAGGTACTAGATAAAGTCAGTGAGACTTTAACTTTCGTGGATGATGAGAATCTTAAGGAGGAATTGGTGGAAGTTTATGAAGATCATATGGACAGAGCTTTGGAAGAATTTTCTGGATACCAAACAGGTATTTCTGGGAGAAATGCAATGCTGAGTGTTAATCCTGAAAATTACTTAGGTAAATTCAGTAACTCCAGGCTATAGCAAGCTTCTCTGATGAACTGTAATATCGCATAATATTATAATCACCCTGCAGTCTACTTTAAAAAAATGAAATAGCTTTGCCTCCTCTTTTTCTTCCCCTTAGAGTCCAATGATATTGGTGATACCAAAGAAAACAGAAAACATTGGCAAGCTGGAGCCCCTCAAACACTACTGAATTTTTTAGCGGATGCTGATGTTACTTCAGTATGTCCTACTTTGGCCGAAAATGAACTTGGTAAGAAAGTTTTGGGTTTCGATACATGAAAGTAGAGAGTTGCTAAAATTTAGCCAGACTACTTACAGACCTTTGCCAAAAAAAATCCATACCAGAGTGTTCACATGATCTGGCAGGCTTTTAACTGCAGGACTTCATAATACCTGAGGTTATTGTATGTGTTAGACCATAGAATGCAGTCATCATGTTCCTCTCTGTCTAATATTGCAATCATGTCCTGCTGCTCATCACTCTGTGGCCTGGGTAACAAGGGCTGAAAATGCCAGTCTGTGCAACTAATCAACACCACTTTCTTGGGCCTCGAGTTGATGAAACAAGAACTGAGGCAGCCAGTTGCCAGCACAACCCCAGAGTGTGGCAGAGTTCTGGTTTCCCAGTCCACATACTAGTGTTGCTACACAGTCACAAGTGCATCCTCACACAGGTGTGGCTGTGGTGATGCTCCTTTTCAGAAGAAGCTAACTGCTATGTTTCTTACAGTACCAGTGCCTGTACTCCCAGGCAGCCAGGTATCTCTGTGACTGGTTGCTGCAAACGAGGGGTTCTTCAGCATTCCAGCATGCTCCCAACACCATAGATACACAGAAATGACCTGAAGAATTTGTGTGGCCAGTGAAGACAGAGCAGAATATTGTTAATATGCCACTCCTTGTTCGTTCTGCCTTAGATGTAAAAGCATAGGGCACAAGAGAAGCAGGAACTTCTTTGAAGCCTTTTCAGCCCCAAGAAGTCAACACGTTTGAGAACAAGAACTGCTCAATGAAGCTGCGCCTGTCTATTCCAGGCCTAATAATCAGTTACTTGAGATTTTACTTTATTAAAACCAGTGTTAAAAATTTTTAGTGCCAAATAGCCCAAACTATTTTTTATTTATGGTATCAATCAGACCAAATACTTACAAAAAATTCAGTATTCCAAAAGGGAAAAAAACCCAAACAGGATTCCATCATTACACAAAACAAAGAAATAAGCGTTAAGACTAGAAAGTGTGAATCTGACAGAAGACAGTGCCAAGCCACAGTCATGCTTTCGTGACCTGAGAACCTTCCTGTTCTTCAGCTGACAGTGATGTTCTGCCTGAAGACATCCCAGAAAACAGGAAGCAGTGGAAACAAACGCCACCAAGGACACTCCTGAACATCTTAGCAAAAGCAGAGCTGTCTAATGACTCCCTCATCCAGCTTGAAGAGGAAATAGGTAGGATGTTTGTTACTGTAAATTCTACAGATTTTCTTTAGTGTGTTATTTCTTCTACCATTGGCAGAGGCTCTGTGTTGGGAAAAAGTGTTTAAAGCAGTTAGCAAACTAGAACATGGGCAGCCTGTCCCAGCAGCCACTGCTCCCTGTCCTGTCACAGTGAAAGGCCTCTTTCAGGATGCTGCTGTTTCCAATAGCAGGGAGAAGGGCAAGCCCTACTTACCAGCTATTACTTCATATAGAATAATTTCATTTTGTCGTGGTTCAGCCTCAGCTGGCAACTAAACACCACGCAGCTGCTCGCTCACTCCCCCCGCAGTTTAATAATTACAATAAAATAATTATAATAATGATTATGATAATAATGACAATAATGTGAATATAATAAAATGGAAAATGAAAAAAAAAGGAAAAAAACCCCACAGAAACACGAACGATACAGCCGCTCACCACCGCCGACTGACGCTGCCCATCCCCGAGCCGCGATTGCTGCCTCCCTCCCCCTGCCAGCTCCTCCCCAGTAACATGCTGGGCATGACGTTACATGATATGGAATATCCCTTTGGTCAGTTTGAATCCGCTCTCTTAGCTGTGCCCCCTCCCCTCCCGGCTTCTTGTGTACGGGAAGCTGGAAAAGTCCTTGACTAGTACAAGCGCTACCCAGCAACAGCCAAACATCTGTGTGTTATCTCAACATTTTGTTTCATGCTAAGTTCAAAGCACAGCACTATGCCAGCTAGAGTGAAGAAAATTAACTTTAGCCCAGCTAAAACCATGACAGTATCCACCCCTTATTTCTTGGGTAGACAAGTAAGCTACTACTGCCAGCAAGTTGGAAGATACCACAAACCTGGATTTAGCTCCTGCGATTGTTGAAGAACCCTGTAAAAAACATTTATACAAATACAACTATTTCTGTAGAACAGCTGTAAATTGTAGTACATGATGGCTTAGGCTATGGCAGTGACTTACTTTACAGCGTGGTCCATGCTGATACAGCTGACACTGAAATTGATTCGAGCTCACTTACGCTGCAGCACACGTTGCTCAAGTAACGGACTGTTTTAAAAATGACATGTACTTTGCATCAAAGTTGTTAGCAGAAAAGCCAGAGTATTTTTCGTAGAAAGAGGCAGTAAATGTAACCGGACATTGTGTTTTTATGCACAACTGACAATCTACTGAACACATAATTGGATGACAGGACTTTTAAACCAGCTAAATTGTACCTGCCAAGTTTCAACATCTTAATGGATTGTGATAGTTATCTTGCATTTGCAAGTGTGCAGTCAGCACTTGCCTGCTAATTATGCCTCACATATGCGTTTTCTTATAGTATAACGAGTTCTTTTAAAACTGCCCCATCCTGAAGGCCAAACCAGCTAAATCTCTCTCCTAAGACTACCTTTATAGCTTACACATTAAAAAAAATCCCCAAACCCAGAAAATGAAATTCAAACCATTTTTCACTAATGTCAGCAGTTCATAGGGCTAAAGCAAGAATAAGGTCACACAGGTGTGTTATTTGCTGCTGGTTTTATTGGTTTCATGTATTAAAATACAGCATTCTCTCAATGCCCAGTTCTGCCCTGCTACTCAAGCTGACATTGTGGAGCTTGAGTCTGACATTTAGTCTTCATACTAAAACAACTACTAGCATTGTTCTCCTACCTTCAGATCAGGGTTGCCCTTCAGTCTTGAAAGCAAGCATTTTTAGGGAACCACAGCTACATCCAAGCAGCAATTTTCAGTCTTTCCCAAAGAGTACTCCCATAAGTTTTCCACTGAAAATGCAGACCCCTGTATTGGGAACATAAACCTACTAGTAACAGATCACCTTTCTTACTTAACTCTTATAGTCCTTTGGTTATGCTCTACAAGCACACTAGGTTCCACCCAGTGGAAGTCACAAGCCACTGACTAAAACACCTGTGATCAAGAATAACAGAGGCACGGTGTTTACATTGCAGTAATTTGAACAACAGCAACAAAATTCAAGCATTTACTTCTTTGCTATTACCTTACATACACTTTTATAGTTAGCTCATATACAAATAAAGGAACGTTTCTCTTCCTCTCCAGAAGGGAGATTAACTATGTTGCTTCCAAAAGAAAACAAGGAAGATAATTCAGAAACATACTCCGCTGTTGCTGTTGCTGAAGGCAGACTTGAGCCAAGATCAGATGATGAAGACACGTAAGTCAAGCACTTCTGAAGAAAAATCCATACAACTGAACAGTTTTTATGAAATGACATGTTGCATTGCCTAAAGCTTTTCTGTTCTTTTAAATTCATAAATGAAGAAACTTATTTTACTGAGTCTGTTAATTTAATTCTGTAATTTAGTATGTCACATGCCAACGCTGCCATTAAAAATGTTATGCAGAAGTATTAACGTGGCTTTACAACTCCTGTTCTCTTACCTTATAAATACAGGTAAAACAATCTCATGGAGAAAGAATAAACAGCTCCATTATGCGTGTAGCTTGTATATATTTTAAAAGTAATTTCAAAAAAATCTGAAAGGCCTTGAAACGAGAAAGGATTGTAACAAATATACATTTAATTAATATAATTATCTTGTTTTGCTTTACAGAAATTTTGAAGACTCTGAAGATGAACTGAGACATGAGCTGGAGGAGTCTCTGGGAAAAGTGGCAACTTCTCCAGCAGAGAGAACTGTGGAGTCTCCCATCCTTTCAATAAATAAAGGTCAAACAGATGAAGAAAAGATGAGTCTACCCCACAGACTACTTGGAAAATCTGATGATGATTTAGAAAATAACCGTGGGTTATTTAGTGTTGACACACATACTGTAAAAGGCAAGCAGGAAGTACGGGCCACCTAGAACACTAGCATGGTTACTGTTTCAAACCTTTAACTTGCTTGAAATTTCAGCCACATGGGTAACAAAATTTAGGGATAGCTGACATTAAATGCCCAGTAAATCAACTGCTTTTCAACAGTGCTAAACACTCAGTTAAAATAAATCAAAGTTTGTTGCTCTTTTGTTTAAAAGGAAAAAAAATCAGGCTACTTTTCAGATGTCTAAACATTGAAAAATCCTGATCCACACTAAACCACACTTTCATCTTTATTATTCTTAACTACCTGGGACATCTCTGACAACACTTGCTTGAGAAAATTTCTGATTGCACGCTCTAATTCACTGTGCCTGTATCATGTAAGGAAGTCTCCTGGTCAGTGCAGTGTATTTCCCTAGCTCCACCAACTCCTGGTTTTAAGAAACTCTTCCAGCTTTTCACAATCAATCTCTCTGTACTGCCAATACAGCTTTGGAATCCATAGTTTCATTTACACAGTACTGACCTTACATAGTATCACCAGCTGCTCAGCAGTTTTATATAGTAGCAGTAAAAAGGTTTATTAGCACCATGAGAATTGTGCTTGGGGAATCCAAGTCCTAAGGCAATATGGAATAGTGGGTTCTTCTGACCATGTATTTTCATATGGAAAATGTCATATAATCCAGGTGAAGTTGAAATAGAGAGAAAAACACATTCTAAAGGCTGGTTTCAGTAGCTTTTTGCACTTCTCGTTTGCTAAAATACAAAATATTGCTTTGATAACTCAAAAAAGCTATATGTTTTTTCATTTTTGATACAAATGCAGATGTCCAATATTTGAACATTTTGTTCACTGTATTCTCAGTTTTAGAATAAGCAGTTGTTTAGGGCTTTAATGTTCATTTTTGCATAGCATTTAATTATGCCCTCTAATCTAGACCCTGCTATTCACTAGGAACAGAAAACCTTTCAATAAAATAGTTGGAAAAATACCATTAAGCTGTCATACTGTGAAAAGGCATGAGGAAATAGCAAAAATAGGTATAATAATTGCATGTGTCTATGATCCGTATTAAAAAAGCAAGCTAGCAAACCCACCATGTGATTAACCCAAAGGAATCACTGTAAGTAATGAAATCTCCAGAACCACAATTAGAACCCCACATAATAGAATTTTGCCACACATGGGGGACAGCAAATTGAAAATGTGCTACAGATCCTAGAAAAAAAATCTTCAGGGTACAAAAGCTATCGAACAGAAGTGTTGACTTTAAAACATGTGACTGTTGGGGTGAAGAATCATGAAATGGGTGAAGAGTGAAAGTACGGTATTCAATAAATACAAGAATTTCCAGGTGTAGTTCTGTTACCAAGGAAATATGATGGTTCTGTGATTCCAGAGGGTTTTGCAGTGCACCATACTGTCATGGAGTCGAGACAAAATTTTCAGGAGCATTTCCTTCCCAGTTACAAGATTTCTATTACATAAAGCAGATACCCTGACAGAAAGACAAAAAATCTCTTTATTGAAGGGAACCAAGGGCTCATAGAATACATATATTTACAGGTGACACACAGTCAAATATAAAAAGTTAATTTTATGCATATACATTTTTATTAATATACATTTATTTGAATAATGGCTCCACAGATAACAGGAATGTCTCTTCAAAATGCTGGTCAGAAAACCTATGCACAGACCGACGAGCATTTTCTCTGATCTCTAACCTTGTTTCAGGGGACAAAGAAAGGATATAAGCCATTGTCTCAGCATAATTGTCCTCGTTTTCTGCTAGGAAGCCCGTACGATGTCCTTCATAGGGTACCACAATATCTAATTTGGGGCCTCCAGAATTGTGAGCCAGGATAACTGTGCCAGCTGCCATACATTCAACTACTCCTGTGAAAGACAGAAAACATGCTGATATGAATGTGCACATCACGTACTTTGGCTTTCTGTAAGGCACTGGAAAGTTAAAACCACAGTAAAATTCACCCAGAATTATAAGTTACTACAGACTGCCGTTCTAGATCAGTTTGAAAAACACAAGAGTAAACGGTCTCATTAAAAAATAAAAAAAATTAAGTTTTTCAGTCCTAAGGACTGAAATGATAGTTTCTCTTAAACACATAAAGTGGGAATTAGAGATCAGATGTAACTGGTTAATTGTGATTCTTGTAACAAACACATTGGATTTACCTAAGAGATTATATCACCAGTATATACAGTGGGAAAAAAAAGCTACATATTGAAACGAATGTAAAGATAAACATGAAAAGTAGCTCTGTGGCAGAACACTGCAACACTGGCTTTATGGTACAGTGGCAGCTGCAAAAAAATAATTAAAAATTAAAGCTGAACGTTAACTCTATTAATTTTCTCATTCACACTGAAGATTTTTAACATTTAGAAAGATACTCTGAGAGAAAAGCTGGCTACGCACATTTCAATCTGATATTCAAAGGTTCAGTATTTTGCAGATTACCAAATCTTTACAGCTTTTGACAATTCAGCAAAAGTAGTAAAAATTGTTATCGCTACATCTGTATTTTTGACAGAAGAAACTTTAATGAAATGGGGATCTGATCTGGGGAAGTAAGCTTTCCTCAGCCAAGATCAGTGGGATAGGAACAGCACAGAATGTACGCATCAACTTCAACTCCCCTCCACTGTGCCAGAACAGACCTCAGGAATCACTTTAATTGCTGATTTTTCTCAGTTCTAATTTGATTTTTAAAAAATTCCCTTAGCTCAAAAATTGCCAACTATAAATAATGTTCCAAGGTTTTGGAACATGTTTTTACAGGTAGAAAGCCATTGGAGATGAAATCATGCTGCAATTCAAAAATCACAGTGTGATTGCATCACTTTTTAAAAATTTTTAATTTACTTAATTAAACTGTTTTATAGGGGAAAAATAGGAGAAACCATTACTTCTATTTTGGGGCAGTTGCTTCTGGGAAACACTTTAAATTTTTTTACACCAAGTCCTTGTAGACTATGTAGACATAGTCAAGTAGGCTATGAACTACTCCTCCCAATACTTAACTAACTAGTGAAGTCTGATGACATTAACTACAAGTTTAGTCACATTATAGCCAAGTACGACATCCATCCGCTTGGCTGCTGACTTGCTGTGTTGTGGATTTATGGCAGATGGGCAGTCTTAGACTCCCTTTCAAAGTCAGGCCTCAACTAATCCCAATACCTTAACTCTGTATGACAGCACACACTGGTCCCAGCTCCACTCTCACATTCTGCTCCATGCCTGTGGCAACTGATCCAAGAACTTAATTGCCTTAGCACAGGTGCCCAGTGCAATGAGATGACCAAGGGGACCTGGTGGCATCCACGTGGGGCTTACAGATAAGACATAGGATCTGCAGGAGACTTGCACCTGTGAAACAGCAGCTCCCCCAGCAGTCAGTGGAGCCAACTTAAACAGAAGTACCTGGTGCCTTCTAAGGCTCAGTTGGGTACAGAAAGCATCTGTGTAAGGCTGGCAAACCTAACACAGGACCTTGGAGTGATCCATGACCTTGTAGAGCAACAGCTGGAGGTCAGGCAGAACATCACAGGCAGCATAGATGGGACTAGCTGCCTGTTCGGGTGACTAGAGGACACCTGTGATTCATGGTCTATGATATCTACAGCGCTTCAGCTTGCACCACATTTGCACCTAGTCATCTGAAGTGGTCCTGTAGGCTCCACCTCAACTAGATCACCTCCAAGAACAGGAGTCAGACACCTGCTTGGCAGGCATGGACACCTATGCTGAGGAGCCTTAATCATAAACCGAAGCCCTCCCCAACTGTGTCCCCAGCTGGGACAAATAGCTGAACGCTGAGGAAAGATACTGACCGATCCCGAAGTGCTCATTCCACATCGTATGCAGGCCGATGGTGGCCTCGGCCAGGTGCCTCTTTAGCTCCTCAAAGGGAATGTTTATTCTGAACGTCACATTGTTACTAACTCCCAGCTCTTCACAAAGATGTTTAAGGTTATTTACACGCTCTTCATCTTGCTGGTTACGACAGCCTCCAATTAAGATTAGTCTCAGCGATGGCTGCTGCCCCAGCCTCTTTGCCTTCAGCAATTTAGCAAAGGCTCTGATTTGCAAAGGATGATCTTTTTCAGGCCTGAACTGGCTGATGGAAACAATGGAATGTTCGGTGGTGCTCTCTTCCTCTTCCAGTGGAATATCCAGGAAGGTCTGAACATCACACGGTGGGTACACAACACTAGTGCGATCCCCAGCTCTCCAGAGGGAAAGGATGTGATTTAGTGTCCAAGAAGAATTTACCATAATCACATCGCTGCAGGAACCAACAATTCCGTACATGAAAGCAAAGAAGTAGTAGTAGACAAGTTTAAATTTGCTGAAAAGACGATTGTTTGTAATGAAGGCTGCATTGTTAAACCTGGTATCCTGATTCCTAACGACAGAGAGCATATCGGTGCTGATAGTGGGATAATGGACATAGCATCCAACACGACAACCTCCTAAATATTTAAAAAGGGGAAGTGTAAAGGCATAACCCATTGAGTCAATATAAATATCAGGAACACACTTTAGGAGAGCTTCCCAGGCAAGAAACACTGATCCTAAACTCTGTCCCAGCAAAGTGAAGTGAGGGTAAAGGGAAGCTTTCACAAGGTAGCGTTTTTCTAGAAATACAAACTTCACAGGATGAGTTAATTTAATGTTGAATCTTCTGAAAGCGCCTTCTACTATTTCTTCTCCAGTGGCATCTCTATCACCAGTGTAAACAACACATGTTACATTTCTGTACCTGCAAGAGCAAAGAAAAAGAATTTAATGCATTCTTCTCTTCAAATTTTGTACCATGAAACTGAAATACCCATTCCAGACTACTCAAAAAGTATGTGAGAACCAATGTCTCGCCTAGCTCCGAAACGATTTTTACTAAAGTATACTTTTCCTTATACTTCCACATTTTTTTCTGATCTGCAGAAAAACATGTGGCTGAGGTCTTGGGGAATACTCTTGTTGAGTAAAACATAAAAGGAGGTCAGTGTTATTCTACAGACTTAAGAACGCCTTGCTCCACATTAGGAGATGTCTGTCTTGTTCTTCACGAGTAAAATGCAGAAGACTCTGCAAACCAGTGGATGTGCCAGTGTTAAATCCACTTTAGATATTAACTTTTTTTGCCTCCTGCACCAAGAGGCAAAGTATCAAGATTATCAGTTATCTACTGATGAGTTATTCCCATACGAAGTTCCATACCAGTACTGGAAAACTGATTTTTTTGTGATGATAATGAGGGAGGAAGGGTTGTCCCAGGGAGAGGAAGAAGAAGTGAGAGATTGCCACAGCAGGACGGATCAAAATCTGGGTAAAGGGGTGGTGTGGAGTGTTGCAACCATGTGAAACTTAGAAGCAAAAAAAAAAAAAAAAGTAGGACCAGTAGATTAATGATACCTACTTAAGTAATTAAAACACTAAAATGTGCATAAATAATACCACCAGTAGCTGAGAATGAAATACAATATTTGATAAACATATATGCTTACTTTTTCTGGAGCGTTCTTATGGCACACCACAAGACTCTCTCCCCTCCACCACCTGCATTGCAATATGGGTGAAAAAATGCAACCAGCAATGGCCGCTTCCCATCTTGTCCTGCAGAGGTCAACTGCTTTTTCCTTTGCTGTATCCAGAGCCGTATTCCCCACAGTAGTACCACCAAGCAGACACACAAAATTCCACTCAGAAATAATGCAGGGATTAACAGTGAGCGCAGCAATCTGAAAAAAGCCAGAAATTTTAAAATGTAAAATCGCTTTAAGAAAATACTATGAATGAAATTGAGAAAGACAGGCTTACAGGTAGAGCTGCAGGGCATTCAACAATTTCTTGAGTTCTACTCCCAGAAATCATCAATATCTGTGTTTCATTTCAACAGTTATTGGGGGGGGGGGGGGAAATCACTATTCTATGATTATTTAGCTAAGGATATTTTTCCTACTGTTACCTCTCAACCATTTATTATTGTTTATTCATGCCATATATCTATATTTGTCTTCATCTGCTATGTACACTATACAGGCTGCAAGCCCTTAGCAATTTGGCAATACACAACTAGCAAAGCGATTTCTAAATAGATTTGTAAGAGTTTTCTTCAGTCCGAGCTCCTGTTTGGCCTGTCTCAGCGTGAACTGCTTTGGCGCAGAGCTACTTGCGCCAGCCCACAGTGCACAGCCCAGAGCCTGCATTTTCTATTCCCCAGAGATTTCATAGGATCACAGAATGTCCTGAGCTGGAAGGGACCCTTCAAAGATCAAGTCCAAGTCCTGTCCCTGCACAGGACACCACCAAATTCACACCATGTCTCTGAGGGCATTGTCCAAGTGCTTCTTGAATAGTGTCAGGCTTGGCACTGATATTTCAAAGAAAATTGAATTTTTTGAATTTTCCACTTAGCCGTAACAATGAACTATGTGAGCTTGGCAAAACAGAATTTGACGGCCAGAGACAGGAACTGAGAGATAGGGGAGCACTTGTTTTATGACTATAATCTTGAGGAAAACTGATCAAAGCAAACATCCCACCTCAGAAGATGCTGAGAACAAGGTGATAAAGTACACTGCCAAGGAGAACAACTAATTGGGATGTTGGTAAGAACTAAAACAAAGTACCCTTTTGGTGAACTATCCCCACTATAATACTAAAAATCATGTCCATAGGCCAGGAACTGCCCCCCCTCTAATAAGCCCCTTACTCTCTGAGTATGTGTGGTAAATCAAAAGTGAGCTGTACCTCTAAGTTGAAGTGAAAAAGAGATTAACCAATTATTAACGGAGGAATGTGAATATTAGCTGTGACTGACACACTTAACTGTATAATTGCCTTGTAGTTTCTCGGTGCAGTGTGCTAGCTTTGTGGGTTACCACCTTGCACCAATCTTTGCGCAAAAATGAGTTAAATAAATACCTCCGCTCTGTGTGGAGTTTGGCATTTTGCACACCGTGCAAACAAACACACTTTTCAAGATAACAGCACCATGACTGCCTCCCTGGGGAGCCCGTTCCAGTGCTCCACCACCCTCAGGGTGAAGAACCTTTTCCTAATATCCAACCTAACCCTCCCCTGGCACACCTTCCTGCCATTCCCTCGGGTCCTAGATATGAAAAGCCATGTCAGCTGCCCTGCCTCCTCAGGTCTCTGAAGCACTCTCTGACAGGGGCATTCCCTTTGCTCACCACCACCACCACCTCCCTGCACAGCTCTCCGAGCTCGGTTTCTCACAGGAGCCCCTCCCTGGCCTACAGAGCTTCAGAGCCGCCAGAGCCCGGGTTCTGACGCTGCACTGCGCCTTCCGACAGACAACATTTACTCGGCATTAAGAGGGTCGCCCACGGCGAGCCAGGCGTCACGAGTGACACGTCAGGTAAGAAAACACTTCCACTTTCGGGTAGAAAAAGAGGAAAAAAGCACATTATCCCATCCGAAGCCGGCAGCAGAACGAGGCGGAGGTGGGGGGGCTCGCCCAGCTCGCCGGCCTCCTCTCCTCAGGGGGGGACGGGTGGGGGTGCGTGAGGCCCGGGGAGGCTCGCGGGGGAACGCGGCCGCGGCCTAGCAGGGTGCGATGGAGGCGCGGAGTCTCCTTCTCCCCCATCCCCGCCGCCGGGACCCGCCGCGCGGCCCGCAGTACCTGATCAGCCCGCACAGGTACAACCCCCCCGCCACCATCTTGGACAACACCGCAGCGCCCTGCCGGCGGAAGGGGTGGATCCTCCTCGGGCGGGGGTGGGATCAGCTCCGCATTTGCTCCCTCTCATTGGTTCTCGTGGGAGATAGACGGAGGGGAGGGGAAATGGGAGCGGGGCTAGAGGAGGCTGGCCCTGCCGAGGGGGCGGGAGCGGTGGGTGGGGCGAGGCCGTGCCTGAGGCGGAGGGCGGTGGGGCGGGCCCTCGAGCTACCGGTTGTCACCCGCTCCTGTTCCTCCTCCTCCTTCTCTCTCCTCCTTCTCTCTCCTCCTTCTCTCTCCTCCTTTTTCTCCTCGTCCTCCTCCGCGGCGCCGGATGTCCTCAGGGGGCAGCGGCTCACGCCCGTCCCTCCGGGCTAAGGGCACCGCGGCCCCTGCCGTGGGTTAGTTATACAGTGCGGTGTGTGAGGAGGCAGAGGCCTTCCTGGGACAGGGAGTTACTTCTGCATCCGCCACATGCAAATTTTGTCTCTGTAAGTACTGGCCCTTCTCTTTGGCCAGAAGAGGGTGGTATTCGATGTCCTGTCTTCCAGCCCTGCCTTAATCTCCTGCTAGTAAGTGAATACCTCTTTATAGAGATGTACCTTACCAGCCTGCTCCCTGCCAATGTGTGTGTCATGGTTCAGCCCCAGTTGGCAACTGAACACCGTGCAGCTGCTTGCCACCGTTGGTGCCTGATCATCTTTTCAGGACATTACTGGCAATAAGTTTGCATAAGAGAATGGTGCGCTTCGTACAAGCTTCCACCACATGGGTTGTGTGCACTCAGCTTCATCTGGATCTTTGGATGATTGTTGATTGTCCAGGTCACTATAAATCACCTCAAGCACGGCTAGTTCCCTCAGGTACTGGTTACCTTTTTCCATGGTGGTCCATTCTCCTCGGCGATACATAGCATCATCCTTGAGGGGATACCTTTCCTTCACACCTGACAGAAGTTGCCTCCAGAGGCATAGGGCTTGTGTCCTTTTTCCAATCGCTTTGTCAATGCCCCCTTCCCTAGAAAGGGATCCCAGTTGTTTGGCTTCCTTCCCCTCTAATTCCAGTGTACTGGCCCCATTATCCCAGCATTGGAGCAGCCAGGTGACAATGTGCTCACCTAGACAATGTCCGAAATCTTTTCGCATATCTCACAGCTCACTCAAGGATAGAGATCATGTGGTTTCTATTTCTTGTACGAGTTCTTCCTCTTCCTCCTCTCCTCATGACAGCCCCGCTCTTCCATCATCTCTTTCTAACCGTGTTGATTTTTTCTTCCAGGATATCTTCTTGTGTATAGGGGGGAGTGATACTGCATGGGTTCATCCTCTGGTTCAGCTGCAGTGCATGTCATTGGGGTTGGAGCAGCCACAGTGCCTGTCACAGGGGTCTGATTGACCACAGGGCCTGTTGTGGGGGCTGGAATGGCCATGGTACCTATCACCGGGGCCAGAATGTCTGTGGTGCCTGATGCTGGAGTTGCAGTGGCTGCAGTATGTATCACCAGGGTTGGAGTGGTCGTGGTATGAGTCGCCGGAGTTGGAGTGGCCTCAATGCCTGTTGTTTTCCTTTTCTTTGTCTTCTTAGGTTCAGAGGCCTTCTCTTCCCCTTGGGAGCCCTGAATACTGTTGAACAGGGCTCGGTAGGCATGGGCCAGGCTCCAGCATGTTGCAGTGATCTGTGTCTCTCTGGAGTTGCCGGGGTGACAACATACTTTCTCCAAATACTCTACTAGCCTTTCGTGATTCTGCATTTGTTCAGGGGTGAAGTTCCAGAACACTGGAGGTGCCCACCATGCTAGGTATTTGCCCATACTATCCCATATGCCCTGCCACTCATAGCTATTGAGCCTTGGGGCAGATCTCTGGATGATATTCTTAAATTGCTTATTAACCTTAGACAACATTGAAACAATCTGCCAAAGAAATACCAATAGATGTATCTTGACTACCCAAGGATGTTCAAGGTACTGAAAAGTTGTTGTAGTGAGGGAGGAGGCACTATAGAAGATGGCAGCTAAGGTGCCATTCTGTATTTCCTCCATAAAAAAAACTCAAAGGAGGAGGTATAATTGCTAATTGTTTCCATGAGGTGGTACCCGAAGTACAGTAACAGCTTCAATATAAACTTCAAATACCAAATAAAACTCAAGGCCAGTGTTTTAAAAACAACTCTCCCAGGCTAATCACTGCAGAGCACACCAGACCTCAAAAACCAACACCAATCTTTAACAGACACAGCAAATACAAGAGCATGGTGCAGATCGGATAAATTAATATTGAGAACAGAGTCTATGCTGTGACCAGCAACATTATTATCGAGGTGTTATTATCTCAACACCTCAAGCACCACGTTGGGCGCCAAAAAGGACTGTTGTGGTCAGCAACTAAACACCACACAGCCACTCACTCACTCCCCGCACCCCTGTGGGATGGGGGAGAGAATCGGAAGAGCAAAAGCAAGAAAACTTGTGGGTTAAGAACAGTTTAATGATTAAAATAAAATAGTAATGATAATAACAATTATTATTATGAGAATAATAACTATAATAAAATGGAAAAGAGGGAAAAGGAAAAAACCAGAAGTGGTACAACCACTCACTATCCACTGCCTGATGCTGCCAGTCCCTGAGCCACAATTGCTGCCTCCCTCCCCCAGCCAGTTCCTTCCCGGTAACATACTGGGCATGACGTTACATGATATGGAATATCCCTTTGCCCAGTTTGAATCCGCTCTCTTAGCTGTGCCCCCTCCCCTCCCAGCTTCTTGTGCACCTGGCAGAGCATGGGAAGCTAACAAAGTCCTTGACTAGTACAAGCACTACCCAGCAACAACTAAAACATTGGTGTATTATCAACATTATTTTCATACTAAGTCCAAAGCACAGCACTAGGCCAGCTGCAGTGAAGAAAATTAACTCTATTCCAGCTAAAACCATGATAGTGTACAAGTTAACTTTGTGAGGCTGAGGACAGGACATCCAAAACACCTTGTGCCTGGTGCATCTAAAGGATCTAAAAGGATCCCCAGGAAGACGCTCACCAGGCACAATTTCCACTGGAGGATGTCCAGGCTGTCTCTGGCTAGTATACTTTGTCTCCCGTTTTGTCTTGATTGGGTAGTATATGCACAGATGAGAGGATTAGTGTAGAGATAAGACTGAACGCTGCTGTTTTTTAAAATGCTACTAATGATGCGTCAGTAAACAGCAAGGCTTTGTATTTCTAAAATGGCTTCCCTTGGAACAATGTGGAAAACTAACTCATCCTGCTCTCCTGGGTGCTGGGAAGTGCTGAGTGAAACTGCCAGACTGTACGTGAGGAGAGGCTTAGGCAGAACAGGCCAAAACGTTTCTGATCTGCTGTCACATCGCTAGGTGTTTTTTTTCCTGACCACATTCTCAATATAGAAATAATAAAATGGTTTACGTGGCAAATTTGATCCAGATAACACAGTCTCCAGTCTCTTGCAGAGTTAAGGTTGTCCGAAATTTGGAGGCATTTCAAGCCCTGTTTCTTTGAACAGGACCTTTCCAGAACCTGTGATCTTTCAGCCTCTTTGAGGTCAGTGTGACCTCTTTCATGTCACAGCCACCTGTGCATTCTGAGACCTTGAAGTTGTTACAGATGTTTATGAACATCATCCTGTATAGTCTTTGTCAGAAGAGTGCTCATTGGGAAATGCTGAATCGTTAGTTTATTTGGCCATTGTTATAGCCTGAATGTCCTGGTTTCGGCTGGGATAGAGTTCATTTTCTTCCTAGTAGCTGGTATAGTGCTATGTTTTGAATTTAGGATGAGAATAATGTTGGTAACACACTGATGTTTTAGTTGTTGCTAAGCAGTGCTTACACTAGTCAAGGACTTTTTCAACTTCCCATGCTCTGCTGGATGCACAAGAAGCTGGCAGGGGGCACAGCCTAGACAGCTGACCCAAACTGGCCAAAGGGATAATCTGTACCGTATGATGTCATGCTCAGTATATAAACTGTGGGAGTTGGCCGGGGGAGCAGCAATTGCTGCTCGGGGACTGGCTGGGAATCAGTCAGCGGGTGGTGAGCAGTTGTATCACTTGTTTTTCCTGGGTTTTGTCTCTCTCTCTCTCCCCCCCCTACTTTGTTTTCATTACTATTATTATTATTGTTATTGTTGTTATTTAATTATTAAACTGCTCTTATCTCAGCCCATGAGTTTTCTTACTTTTGCCCTTCTGATTCTCTCCCCCACTCCACTGCAGGGGTGAGAGGGTGAGCGAGTGGCCGTGTGGTGCTTGGTTCCTGACAACACTCTTTTGGCAACCAGTGTGGGGCACGAAGGATTGAGATAACGGCAGTTCTGACCAGAGTGTGTTAAAACAAATTTGTGATAAGCATTCATTATATTAGTTTAATTGTCGCTAGTCACAATACTGATTTATTTGCTCTCAGAGCTGTTGTGCTTGCTCCCAGAGTTGTGTTATGTAACACCTTACTTGCTGTATATACTGTTTATCTGTATTTATATGCTGTTTATCACCTCTGGGAGTAGGATTAAAGTTATCTTAGTTACTTAGCTGTACTGTGTAACACTGGCTTATGGTATGATAAAATTATTGGTCATGAGATTGTACTCAGCACTGCCATCATCCCCATATTTCAGGAGCCATCTCATGGAAACTATTAATAATTACACATTTTACCTCTTCTCCTCAGAGAACCAATCTATGTGGGAGGCAGGGGGGACACTTTCGCCTCCTTCACCTTCCCTTTCTCCTTCAGGATAGTTAGAACAGCTCTTGAGAATTTTTAATATCCTTGGGATGTTCAAACCAGCATGGTCCTATTGCTATGTCTCCTGGATGTGGTTCAGGCCTTGTTTAGGGTTAAACAACTATTTAAGAATACAATCCAGAGATCTACCCCTGCGACGAGTACTGTGGCCACTCCAACCCCTGTGACAGGCACTGCGGCCACTCCAGCTCCAGTGACAGGCCCTGTGGCTACTCAAACCCTGGTGACAGGCACTGCGGCCACTCTAACCCCTGCAACAGCTGAACCAGGGAGCCAGTCTGTGAGGGTATCAGTCACCCCTATACACAACAAGACATCCTGGAAGCAAGAGTCAGATAATTTAGAAAGAGATGATAGGAGAGGAGGGCCATCACAAGAAGACGGGGAGGAAGAGGAAGAACTTGTAAACAAGACAGAAACCACACGATCCCTATCCTTGAGTGAGCTGTGAGATATGCGAAAAGATTTCGGACATTGTCTAGGCGAGCACATTGTCACCTGGCTGCTCCAATGCTGGGATAATGGGGCCAGTACACTGGAATTAGAGGGGAAGGAAGCCAAACAACTGGGATCCCTTTCTAGGGAAGGGGGCATTGACAAAGTGATTGGAAAAGCGGCACAAACCCTCAGCCTCTGGGGGCGACTTCTCTCCAGCATGAAAGAAAGGTATCCCTTCAAGGAGGATGTTATACATCACCCAGGCAAATGGACCACCACTGAGAGAGAGATCTAGTACCTGAGGGAATTAGCTTTGCTTGAGGTGATTTATGGTGACCTGAGCAATGGGCAGTTATCCAAAGATCCAGATGAAGTCTGGTGCACATGACCCATGTGGCAGGAGTTGGTATGGGGTGCACCAGTGTCTTATGACAACTTTTGGCAGTACTAACCTGGAAAAATGAAAAGGCACCAATGGTGGATACGGTGACTAGCCAGCTCCAGGAATACAAAGAAAGTATCTCTTCTTCCCTTGTCTCAGCTGTGGAGAAACTGTCCCAGGAAGCCCAGCAACTCAAAAAGGATAGGTCCTACTCTCCATCTGTACAGGCCAGTATCTCAGCTATTAGGAGTCAGCATTCTTCTGCTCAAGAGAGAGGATATAGTGGGTACACACCACAGGCCACCCTGTGGTTTTACCTGCGTGATCACAGAGAGGACATAAGAAAGTGGGGTGGAAAATCTACCTCAACCTTAGAGACACGGGTACATGAGTTGCAGGGAAAAACAATCACAAAAGGGGATTCTTCCAGGAAAATTGCTGCTCCAGTTTCCCATGAGCAGTTCCCCAGAGTAGAAGGGCTGATTTTACTTGTGATCCTAACAAAGGGTCTTTTGGTTTGCTTTTACAAGAACTGAGTAGCAAATACTATGACTGGGATTAGAGGGGCCCTGCCTCCATACAGGTGAAGGAAAGGGACAACGGGGTTTACTGGACTGTGTGGATCCGATGGCCTGGCACATCAGACCCACAGGAGTAAAAGGCTCTAGTGGACACTGGTACACAATGCACCCTAACGCCGTCAAGCTCTACAGGGGCAGAACCCATCAGCATTGCTGGAGTGACAGGGGGATCCCAAGAGCTAACTGTATTGGAGGCCAAAGTGAGCCTAACCGGGAATGAGTGACAAATGCACCCCATTGTGACTGGGCCAGAGGCTCCATACATCCTTGACATAGACTGCCTCAGGAGAGGGTATTTCAAGGACTCAAAAGGGTACAGGTGGGCTTTTGATGTAGCTGCTTTGGAGATGGAGGAAATTAAACAGCTGTCCACCTTGCCTGGCCTCTGAAAGGACACTTCTGTTGTGGGGTTGCTGAGGGACAAAGAACAACGGGTGCCAATCGCCACCACAACAGTGCACCGGCGGCAATATCACACCAACCAAGATTCCCTGATTCCCATCCATGAGCTCATTCGTCAACTGGAGAGCCAAGGGGTGATCAGCACGACTCGCTCACCCTTTCACAATCCTCTAGTATTGTTATTATATTTTAATTATCAAACTGTTCTTATCTCAACGCATGAGTTCTCTTACTTTTGACCTTCCGATTCTCTCCCCCATCCCACGGCGGGGTGGGAGGTTGAGTGAGTGGCTGTGTGGTGCTTGGTCGCCAACTGGTGCCAAACTGTGGTACTGAAGCAGAGAGACAAAGCCTCTACTGTAGTGGGAGTGAGAAGAGTTCAGCTTAAGTAATGGTTACATGGTTCTGACCTGCCTGGATTGAGTTTTCCACTTACAAGGACTCACCATGTGGGAATGGAACTGGAAATGTATCAGGCCCTCAGAGTTAGAGTTTTATTGGCTATTTTACTGGTGTTTTTATTTAAATACCTTCCCTGTCCTAAATACCACTGACTGTAAGTTTTACTAGGGCATCTCTGCCTTTATGTAAGCAGGTAAATCGGGAGGTCCAGTAAGCATGACCTAACGTTTCTTTTCTGAACCAACAACTCTCATAAGTAGGGTGCCACAGACATTGGTTTCTCTCCCTTAATCTTTTTCCTCTTCCCTGACAGAGCAGTTGCCTAAGAAGCATGTGGGATGTTTGCAGAAGACGCCTTTGCTGGATTCACACCTCTCAACTCAAAACACCTCTCTTGTAATGTCAATATTTGAAGATAATAGTCTGGGTTCAGAGAAGAGGCACAGTTCTTCTAGGGAACAAGAAGTCTGGTCTATTTTATATGATGAAATTTGTGTGTCTCCTCACTGACTTGGAAAGGAGCTTATGGCCACTCCCTTGGAAGGTATGAATCTTAAATTGAGTGTCTTTATGAAGCTGAAGGATCACAGGTTAGCCATGGCTTAATTAAGATGAGACTTAGGTAATGCTAAAGAGTTCCAGGACGCAAGAAGAATAATTAATGAGGGTGACACCTACATACCTGGCTTTTGAGTTGCCTGGGTCATAAATGGCAGATGCAGTATTTTGGGTTTAGATTCAGTTTTCTGTTTGGTAAATCATATAGCAAAAGTACTTGGAAAAGCCTTTGGCTTCATGCCGCTAGAAGAGTACAACTTGTTCTTTCAGGTCAAGGCTCATTGCAAAGTTGGTTGTATTGAAATCTGGATTTAACCCATGAAGCTTCCAGCACAAGTCCTACACTTTCTTCAGGGTATCAGTTCTAGGTGTCAGAAGTATGTTTTAGCTTGAGCTCAGCAAAATACCTTGCTTTTCCTGAAACCACCTGATCAATTTCTTGAAAATTCCTTCAATCTCTTATTAACGAATGTGTATGTCTGTGCATTTGGCAGCTGGAAGAAAGACTCATTTGCACAGTGACAATGGAAACAGCTACCTCGTGGCAGCATACTGTATTTGCAGTGCGTGAACTTTCCGGCAGGGTGAGCTGCAGACTTGATTCAACTAGCTGTACAGCCAGACGTGCTCTGCGTGCACAGCATAGCCAGCGTGAGAGTTCCCTGAAATACTGAAATTTTTGCATGAATGCAGATTGACTGTCCAGCATTAGTGTTACACAGCATATACAGTCACATAATCTTCCTGGTGACAGCAAACTTGGGGAGTTGTTTTGGGAGGAACAATTCATAGATAGTGTTCTTGTCTTGCTTTTGCTCCACGTTAAACAATGGATAGACCTGAGGAATTGTTTTGGTAGGAGCGGCCCTCTCTGATTTATATTCCTTTTTTTTTAAGCTTCACGGCCCTTTCCTTACCATGTGCACTTCTTTGTTGAATGGTGTAAGCCAAGAAACATGATGTTCTTGCAGGCTGCATCTGACCTATAAGTTGTAGCTCAGGCACATTGTAATAAAGCATCTGCATAAACAAATAGATGTGGATAACTTCCAGATTCTTACCAACACTAAACGAGGGAAAAGTTCTTCACAAGATAACCAGACTAGATAGAAAAGGATGTGAAGAAAAGCTGCAGTGCATCTGCTTGTACTCTGCCTGGTTTAGATGTGTCTTTTTGTTTTTAATTTAAAAATCTGCATGAGTTGCTACAGACATAAACTGTCACAGAAGTTCAAATGGTAATTCTGAAAACTCTGCCAGTCCTGGCACAAATTCCTCAGACCTGGCTTCGCAGTCAGAAGATATTTCGTTTGATGGCCCCTATATGTTTTGTAGTCACTTTAGACTGTCTTTCTTTTCATAGAAGGATATTTTTATTTTGGAAGCAGTGTTCGCTTGCTTGTTGTAGGGAGAAATCTGCGTAATGGTGGGAATATCAGATAGTTTTCTCAGTTCTAATAATTTATAGTTCACAGAATCACAGAATTGTTGAGGTTGGCAGGGACCTCTGGAGGTCATCCTATCCTACCCCCTGCCCAAGCTGGGTCATTTAAAGCCAGTTGCCCAGGACTATGTCCAGATAAGTTTTGAATAACTCCAAAAAGGGAGACTCTGCAACCTCCTTGGGCAACCTGTGCCCATGCTTGGTCACCCTCACAGTGAAAAAGTGTTTCCTGATGTTCAGAGGGAACCTCCTGTGTTTCAGTTTGTTCCCATTGCCTTGTGCCTGTCACTGGGCGCCACTGTCCCTGTGTCCTTTTTGCACCCTCCCTTCAGGTATTTATATACATTAATGAGATCCTTCCTGAGCCTTCTCTAGGCTGAACAGTCCCAGCTCTCTCAGCCTTTCCTCGTAGGAGAGATGCTACAGTACCTTGATCACCTTTGTTGTTTTATTTTTTCTTAGTCCCTCTAGTGGTAATTAAAAACCAGACGTATTAGTACTTTCAAAGTTCTTTTGTTAACTTTTCTTTAATCACAGTGTATTCAGCTTCTGATGTGAACAATATGAAAACTGCGTTGCTGACAGCCTTACAGTCTGCAAGGGATACCTTTAATGTGCAAACGTCCCACACAGACTAACTGAGTTGCCACCACTTAATAACTTCTCCACCTTAATGTATATGTAGCAGACAATGTTGTATGTATGCATTTAGGGTATTGGCAATAACCTCAACAAGAGCAGCGCTGAGCTCTCTGTGGTGTTACCACTCCAGCAGTGACAGCACTATTAAAAACCTTGTCTGTAGAAATTCCATGTGGCTGACACGCCAACAAAATTAAACTAGTCTTTTCATGAAGTCGACTTTGTTTTCACCTTCCCAAAGATGTACCAAGTTTTTAATCTTTTTTTGCTCTGTAAACATTTTTGTCCTGTTTTGGTTCCTTTCCTTATTAAGGTCCTTACTCTGAAGAAAAATCCATACCAGCAGGCCTTCTGAAGTGAGTGGTATTCAGAACAAATAGCAGAATCCACTCACAGTCTGTTCTCTGCAAGCCTGCAAGGCATTTGAGACAGCTTTAAAGTCAATTTTTGTAACTGTCATTCTTATGGAGTACTCCACATACGAGTAACTTGATAAGATAAAACCACTGGCAAGTAATAACACAAAGAAACTGGATTAATATTGTGTAAGGATATTCATATGACAGTCATGTGGTCTTTTATGCTTTTTTTGTACAGTTGGTTACTTTCTTTCAGTATTGTGTAGCACAGAGTCTCATTCTGGACTGATGCCTTAGCTACCAAAATGCCTGGGACTGTTTTTAGCAGAAGGAATCTTAGATCATTCATACACCCAGTAAGTTTTTCCTTTTTGCACATGTCATGTGATAGGCCGTTAAATGGTACAGGACATTTGTTCTTCATTGCATAATAATGGGAGGCAGAAATAAAGTTGCACCAGTTGTGTGCTAAATATTTGCAAAGCAAAAAACAAGTATTGGAAATAAATTGTGACACTGATATATCTAGGGCAAAACACTATGGGATTGTTTTTACTAATCCATTGTAATATTAAGGTTCCTAAATATAAGCAATTCTAGTAAAACAAAAAAAAAAACCTGTCATCTTTACTTTTGAGCTAGATTTTCTAGGGTGTGAGTGCTCACACCATGTATCTGTGAGCAAAAGCTGCCCTTTGTTTTGGCAGAAGCAATGAAGAATTAAGCATCTTGGATCTGTAGAACATTTTTGCAAGAGCTCCTATAAACCATGTTTATTTGTATCACCAGGAAATTTAAGCAGGTTGAACCCATAGCTTTTAATTAATAGAAAATTATTTTTACACAAATTGTCCCAGTTGGGCAAGAACTACATAGGAAAACAGATCAGTTCCGCTGCTGGAGTTTAATCCTGTAGATTGTGCCAGTGTTTTAACCTCCCATGGACTCTTCTGTCAGTTCTCCTAAGCAGTCACCAGCAGGAAAATTCACATAATCACAGAGGGGTAGGGGTTGGAAGGGACCTCTGGAAATCTTCTTGTCCAACCCCCCTGCTTGAGCAAGTACCCCTAGAGCAGGGTGCGCAGGACTGCATCCAGGTGGGTTTTGAATATTTCCAGAGCAGGAGACTCCACAGCCTCCCTGGGCAGCCTGTTCCACTGCTCTGGCACCCTCACAGTAAAGATGTTTTTCCTCATATTGAGGTGGAACTTCCTGTGTTCCAATTTGTGCCCATCGCCCCTTGCCCTGTCATTGGGCACCACTGAAAAGAGTCTGGTCCCATCGTCCTGACACCCACCCTTCAGATATTTATAAGCATTGGTAGATTCCCCCCTCAGTCTTCTCCAGGCTGAACAAACCCAGGTCTCTCAGCCTTTCCTCAAAAGATAGATGCTCCACTCCCCTGATCATCTTGGTAGCTCTCTGCTGGACTCTCCAGTAGCTCTCTGTCTTTCTTGAACTGGGGGGCCTGAAACTGGACACAGTACTCCAAATGTGGTCTCACCAGGGCAGAGTAGAGTGGGAGGATAAGGTCTCTCGATCTGCTGGCCACACTCCTTTTAATGCAGCCCAGAATATTGTCGCCTACTTGGCCACAAGGGCACATTGCTGACTCTGGGTCAGCTTTCTGTCCACCAGCACTCCCAGGGCCTTTTCAGCAGAGCTTCTTTCCAGTAGTTCAGCCCCCAACCCATACTGGTGCATGGGGTTGTTCCTCCCCAGGTGCAGGACCTTGTACTTCCTTTTGTTGAATTTCATGAGGTTCCCCTCAGCCCAGCTCTCCAGCCTGTCCAGGTCTCGTTGGATGGCAGCACAGCCTTCTGGCGTATCAACCGCTCCTCCCAGTTTTGTATCAACAGTGAAGTTGCTGAGGGTCTGCCATTTTTAGGGTAGGTGAAGGAAATGTGTTCAAGCAACTCAGAGCACAGGCAGAAATGAGATAGCAAATGATGTAGCCCTACTGATTAACGTCACTGAACTTGCAAAATAACGTGCCAGCTTTTTCAGCTGGGTGTCTGGGATTCTTGAGGGGCTGGTGACTATTTTTGAGTGTCTGTGATAGCAGACCCAAACCCTTCTTGCTTTTCTTTCTCCCTTATGCAGATACTAATGTCTCTGTGGCAATCTGCACCTAACCAGGACGTGAATGGGATCATGAAGGACCACATCTTCCACAGTTGAACCTTAACATCTGTTTAAATCAACTATGAAACTGCTCAGGAAGCTGCAAAACTTCACAGTGTGAAATTTTTACTGTTAGGCACCTCCATCATCAAACTTTAAAGGGTTCACATACTGAAAAACACCCTGCACTAACTTGTTCAAGGTGCATTTGTGCACATGTGTTTGTGCGTGCTTCTCTTTGCCTGTTTCAGGAAGCAAGGGAGAGTGCTATTTGGATGAAAATCCAAGTTGTTTCACATGAAGCCAGGATGAGGCAGGATTTGCATTCTGTGCTCACATCTGGCTCGTTGGCACTGATCAAGAAGGAGAAAGGAGCCAGAAACTGCCTGCGGAGCAGGACAGAAGGGAGTTACAGTTATTGGAGGAGACCGTTTGGCTAGTCCAGACATAAGAGATGCGGACACTGTGCCTTGTCACCTCCTGTGACTTATTTCTATTCTGGGGATGAAGAAAGCTTGAAAGGTCGGTGATTTTCCCATGGGGTAGATCCAATCAAAGATTCTCTTCTGGGGGATGAACTAGGGCTGCTTAAAAGTAGTTCCCTGCCGCACTACCTTTTCTTTCAACAACCAGAGGTATCAGGAGGGAATGATAAATGAACTGAGCCTGAATTTCCATGGATTAACATCTCTGCTTCCCAGGAATTGAGGGCAGTTAATAAATCTCAGAAGGTTGCTCAGCAACTCTCAGGATGGTTGCCTTCTTTTATACTGAGCTGCAGAATGCATCGGTTTTGACTAAACATGTCCTTGGAAGAAGCATTCTTTGTCTGGAGAACAGACCGAGTTGAACTCTGGAAATGACAGGATTGCCGAGAGCTGGAAAAAACCTCCATTTCACTGTCAGAAAGCTTTTTTGTATTTTCCTTTTCTCCCAACTGCAGGCTCCCAGGAACTCTTTCTTTAGGAGTCAAATGTCTCCTGTTTCCTCTCTGTGCTTGTGCAATAAACAAACACTATTTTTACAGTGAGTTGGAGTCGTGATGAGCCAGTATGCATGCCACAGAAAACAACCTGAGAAAACCCGTCTGCATTTGAAAGCAGGATTTTAGCAGCATACTTCAATCCAGGTGTTAAATATTTCAGATAAAAATACCTGTAAACATAAAGAAGTTTACTCTGTATTGCCATTTCCCTTAGATGTTTTTCAAAGTGTTTGTTTGTATGGAAGAGATTGTGTAAAATTAGTAGCAGAGTTTCCTGTGTTGATACTTTCATCCCTGTCTGTTGCTTTAGTTCTGATGTTTCCACCTAAATTCTTCCCCACTACTTGTTGTAGGCTGCCAGTGTTATTATCAGGTATTCCAACAGAAAAAGATAACAGCAAATATGTATTAATCTTTATTTTTTATTTCTCTGCTTAGTTTCTATAAGCCTCTGCAGTGAATCAGTATGGCTGTATCCAGGCAAGCTCCATGCATTTTCACGGTCACTTGGAAGTATGTTTTGTCCACTGGTAGAAACTGGCACCTCCCTGCTTATGGCTCTTGCCTGAGAGTTGACTGTAGGTTCATGTGAGACATTAGACCTGCACAGGGTGGTGCTATAATAGGTTCTAGCCCTGAAGAGCAAAAAATTAACAGGATTTTTATAGAAAAATGAGTTAGCTAAACAGCAGCTCACAAACATTACAGTTTGGATCTCTGACAAATGGGAACAGCAAAGCCTCTACCCCGTGTACCTATAGTGTCCTCATCAGAGGTTTCCCTCCCTGCTTCTTGCCTGCTGTGGCAGAGGGAGTCAGCCAGAGAGCTGGCAGATCTTCATCCATCTCCAAATTGGGAAGAATGGCAGTGCCGTAGCTAGGGAGGCCCCTGCCCTGCCCCTTCTGTCCCTTCAGTCCCACTGAGAGTACAGTGATGCTGAGTTTGGTGGCATGTGAGCAGTGCCCTGGTTTGTTTGCTCATGGGAGGGCAGTAGCCTCATTTTGGCAGCATGTGGCAGAGTCCAAAAGGGCAAGGAGCGGAGGACAGATGAGAAGGGCCTTTGTGCCAGCCTGGCCGGGCTGTGTCTGAGCCCCTGTGGCCACAGGGTCACTTAAGAGATTACCCTCTCTGCAAGGGTGAGATCACAGAGTGAGCCCTAACACCCTCGTGCCTTCTTCTACCCAGTAACTGCAACCAGTCCACAGGGAGAGCAGGGAAAAAAGAAGTAAAAGAACCAAATGGGCATGATGCAGAAAGTGAAAACCCTTCTTCCCAGGCAGAATTCTGCCTGGAACACCAAGAAAGCAGATAGGACTTTGCTCAGTACTCTGTTGGAGGAGCCCAGGTTCTGCAATAAGGAGTGCTGCTTTCAAGCTTTCTTAGGGAATTGCTGGAAACTTCTCTCTTTCTGTATAGAGGTGGTTTCTTCCAGGATAAGATATCCAGAAACAACTGTTAAGAGAAACTTAGCAGTTTTAACTTAAAATTTTGGGCTTGCTTTTACATATCTAGCCTGTCCTAACAAAGGCCCTATGTTTGTATTTTAGACGTGGCATCTGTAATGCAAACACAAGATGCTGTTTAGTCTTTTTTTCATGACATGAAATAAATGAAATGGGATGAAATAACCTTTTATGCAGAGGCTGAGCAGTTTGACTTGGGATTAAACACTGGCCACAGAACCAGAAATACGGGTTTAAATCAGAGTTGTATTTCTTTTCTTCCTTTTCTGGTAATTTTTCTTTTTTCTGCATGCTTTACAAATATTATGTGCTTTGTGTTATTTAAGTAGCATCAGCTGTCTCATCAAAGTGAAATCTCTGTTTCTGGCTGTCAAACATGACTGCAAGAATGCTTTGAAACAAGTTCTGGCAAGGAACTAATAGTTAATCTAAATGGTATGGACACTACAGCTGGGGACAGTTTAGAGGATATCTATTATGTATGGGGGTCACTTAAGACATAAACTTACACTCCTGATCTGTATAGGGGAAAATTTAACTGCAGATTTGGCAGGGCATCTTAGGGTCTGCTACTAGTTTGCCTGCTACAGGGTAAACAGCTGCTTGCTTTGGGAAAAAAAAAATCAGTCTTCACATTTACTTAAATCATGATTCAGAGACTCTACCACTTATTTATTCAAAGCAAGTGTAAAAGATATTTTTAAAACCCCACAACAAATACTGAGAAATTTATTAAATGAAACTGGAATTAAGACTTGAGTCTTATTTCTAAATGTGGATAGCAAATGTAGGTGACAAAAGCTGTGATCTTTGGTAATGACTGATATAGTTCACAAGTAATAGCTTTTTTTGTCTTCTCAAATTAGCCTTTAAAAATAGTTACTTTTGTAATATTACTCATTCTCAAGTTATATTTGTAATATTGCACTTAAGATGGATAAAATGTAGGTCCTTTTTCTCTGTATGGAATTCAAAAAACCTTTTGCATAAACTTCACAAGCCAAACCCAGCTCTGAGCAAAAGCAAATCACAGACAATGTCAGAAAATTAAGCTGGAAACACAGAAGTGAAAATACTGGTTTTGTTGTGGCACCGCCCAATGAGTTCTGTCAGCCTTTTTCACCTGTGCGGTGGATGAATGTTACTGGAAATCTGGACCTGAATTAATTAATGCAGATTGCAATTGTTCTTTGCACTTAAGCCCTGACCCAAAAGGTGTGCCTTTTCCTGTGGTAATATGATCAGCCTGGTAGTTTCCAGGCACTTGAAAACAAATTTCTGCAATATAAATAGACAGATAACAGAAATTATCATAATGAAATCAACACTGCTAGAAGCAGACAAAGTACCAAGTCCACAGAATTTGCAATTATATTAGAAGCCATGGAATGAAAAAAATTAGTACACGTTTTGGAGTCCTGTTACAAAAGAGATACTCCGATGAGTTTTGCTGGTTCAGAGCAAACAAACCTTTTCTAAATATTTAGAGAAGATTGAGCCTGCTTCCTGAAAAACTGAAGCCAAAGTCTGCGCTGATTTGATTTGAAATGAGGCCATCAACGCTTAAGCAATTTTATTCGTGGCAGGTAGGCATTCATTTCCTTGTATTTCAGAGTTATGTACGGTTTCCTTTTTTCTTAGAGTGTAAGAAATAATATTAATTATGATCATGCTGCTTCATCTGTTGACAGATATATGTATACCATTCATGTTATAGAAACGTTTGCGTATCTGATGGCTGTCAGTTTTCTTAGGACTGTAGCCAAAGAGTTATCTTTCTGATTTCATGGCCTAAAACTAGGAGGAAATATAGGTAAAGAGGGAGTTTTGTTGCCTTTTCAATGCTAAAATATATGGCTTTTTTTTTGGATTTCTGTAATAAGTATGTCAGTTAGTTTGGAGAAGCCAAGGACGTAGTTATGTACCATGAATCTGACCATGCTTCCAGTGAACTTTCAGCTGCAACTGATTGACTTCATGGGGGAAATGTGGGGCTTATGTTGCTTAGTAGGACTCAAAATTTTCTGCTGAGAAAGTGCAGGGGTTTGCTTGAAGAAACTCCAAAACTACTTTTTTGGCTTAAAGAGGACACTAACAAAGGAGAAGTAGTTGTTTCACACAAGGGCTGGGTGTTTCACAGGTTCCCACCCCAAGCAATGTTTTTATATACTTGCTGATAACTGTGAGTTACCAGCACTGTTGTTTGCAATGTTACTAGGAGCTTTGTAATACTTTGCTTTTCCCCCCCCCTTTTTTTTTTTAAAGCTCCAGTTCCTGCAGTTGCATTATATGTGTGAAAAACAAAGTCAGTCTAACCCTGTTAAGATGGAGAAGAAATTAAAAAAATTTAGCTGACTGCATCCTGAAGACAAATTAAAAACTCAAAATACTGTAAAATGTGAAATTGCTTGGGTTTTAGCCTCATATAATTGTTTGTATGCCTCAGGATGGACTGTATTTCAGTGGTTTAAAGTGATATCAGAGGAGGACAGTAGGAAAACGATTAACATTCAAAGGCAGATTGTATTTCTAGAGTGATATATTAGTACTAATACATGACTCTTTGCACTGACCTGATGTGCATGTATCTGAACCAGTTCCTCTTGTCTGTCAGCTTAAGGAAATACCACCCCCTTACCTCCAGGCTCTCATTTTTTATCTTGAACTCAAGCTTATCATCTTTCAAGGGATTGTTAAGACTATTTTAAGATGCTTTCTTTGGGCAAGGAGCCAGAGGGATTAGACACAGGCCAGATCATCCTATAAAGCTGGGATGAATGCACCTTGGAAGCATAATTTACCTTAAGACACATAGTTTTCGTGTGTTTATCATATTCTCCAATAGTAACAGGTAATGTAAAGGGACAAGCTCATTGTTTAGCAGCTCTCGAGGCTTTAAGTCAAAAGGATTTAATTTTCTTGGGATGTTCTGCATTTTCTGACATGAAAATGCAAACATCTCTGCCTGACACTAGCAGAGAGCTGTAAGGGCAGCAGGCATATTTTCTGTTTGCCATCTAAACCTTATGCTACCAAACCTGAGTGACTCTTCCAAGCAAAACTCTTAAGCTGTGCAAAATCTAGCCTTGAACCATGGCAGGCTACTGTTATCAGATGAGCTGGGCAGCATTGCTTTTCTTATTTCAGCCTTCACTAAAATGCTAAAAAAGTAGGAGGCTGTCAGAGTTCAGCAGCAGGCAATCGCAGTGGTTAACTCCAAGCAGCTGCCTTGCTGCCGGATGCAGACATTGCCACCCTTGAGGTGCCGACATCGGACCCCTTTCTGAACTGTGAGAGACTTGTAGAGTGGTTGGGATGGGGCAGGACATCTGGGCTTTCAGTCTGGTATATTAAGGTAAATGGAAATCATTTGGTGTTAGAAAATACTCAGCATCTTTTTGCTTTGCGAATGGTACCTCTTCTCCAAGAGCTGCTCGTAACTCAGTCAGCTGCACAGGTTTTATTTGCCATTGGCATATAGTTCTGCTTGAGCCTGCAGCTAAACTGTGTATTTTAAATCAGCTAGACTGGTTGAAATATATCTTATGCCCCTTTTATCTGAAGGACTATAGCAAACTTTTTTTTTCCAGCCAAATAGTTATTTTTAATGTGGGTAAATATCTTGTAAACTGAACGTGTTCAAAGCACAACCTCATATGTTTCTTTACTTCCAAATCAGTATTCAGGACTGCCAAAGGCAAAGGACTATGGGGCACTAAGTAAGAACTTGTCTCTGCTGCTTTTAGAAACAAACAGATTTTTACCATAGAGTTGCTCAGAAGTTGGGGAAAAAAAGGATAAGTGAGGGCAATTGGAGAGAGGATACTTACTAAACATCTCTTTATTCTGTCAGCCTAAGTTGAGCTTTGCTGGTGAACCTGAAATGAAGGAGGGAAAAACAACGACTTGTTTTTACAGTATGTTTCATCATATGATAACTTCATGAATATTAGTCACTTGTAGAAACATGCTGAGTAGGGTTTGGGTTATTTTTAATAGTGAGGATATTGTCTGAGATGAGTGGACCAAGTATATACTTTAGAGCTGGCCAGAAACTGGGATTTCTGTTCTCTAAGACATTCTAGAATTTGAAATTTCCATTACTCAGAATTAGGATGCAGAGCTGAATTTCTGAATATCTTTGATCTGGGATTAGAGAATTGTTTTGTTTTAGAAAGACAAAAAAGAGATTTTAAATAAGTGTGTATCTCCAGTATGTAGATGTAGCGTTAGTATTTAAAGACATTAGAATGAAATGTTTTCACATAAGTCAAATTGTGTGATTTTCAATTGCTTGTTTCAAAACCAGTTAAAATCAGTAATTCATGAAAAGGTTTCATCTTTATCACAGTTTTCTTTTTCAGAAAAGTGTTCCATCTGAATTCAGGTGTGTTTTAAAGTGGTTTCATTGATAAATATGGAACAAACATGGATGCTTTACTCTTTGTAGTAATGCTCTTTAGAAAAGTCATTTATCAAAATGTTTTCAAAACAACCCTTACTGAAAATTTAATATTATCACTGATCTTGTATATTAAGACAATGATACAAAACAGTGCTACAACAGTATTTTGAGTTTCACTTCATTGGCAGAAGACCTTCTTTTTCCAAAGATGGTTCTTAACTCTGACGTCAAGAGCTGCATGGTGTGAGCAGAGCAGAAGGTTCATCTCTCGGGGGGAGTTATGACAGGAAAACAAGCCAGATCGCCAATGTCCTGCATGGTGGCTTTCTGGACCAGAGTCTTTGTGGCAGGGGTGCGAGGGATGTACCTCAGCGTAAAAAGAATCTGAATTTGTCCTGCCAGACAGGTGGAGTGTCATCTCTTCCCTCAGGTTTTCGTGACATGACATAGATATGCAAAGATTTTGGCCCTGTGTGCTAACCTCTGCATAGGAAAAATTTGGTGACTTTTTCCACCAAATCCAAGAGATTCTGGTTAAACATAAAACAATTATTTTAAGGCTTGCCTGTGCAGTGAGGTCACTGCATAGCCAGGGAGGGTGTGAACTGGTGACACACCAACTATGTTATATAAATTCTCTGCATGGCCATTCTTTAGGTGTCCCTGTTCAGGGATGTCTTCAGAGGCAGACTGCACTACTGTAGGCTTAGGGAACTTGAGATCCCACTAAGCAAGTTAGCACAGTGCTGCGAATTTGCTGCAGGTGACCCCAGAGAAATATATCCAGGCTTGGCTCAAGGCATCTCTAGTGATGGTACCTATTGTGTGTATGGAGGTCTAAATTAGATGTCCCTGTAGTTGCCCAGAGGATTTAAGGGGAACTGAGTTTGCCAAAGGGAATATATTTTTTTCTCTCTTTACTTTTTGGCACTAATTGCTTGTTCAATTTTTTAATTTTTCTTTTTTTTTTTTTTTTTTAGTAAAGCTTGCTCATGGTAAAGAGGCACATTTAAAGAAGTATAAATATTGTATTCACTCTTCTTTTTTTCCCTTCCTGAAAAAAAGAATGAATGTTCTCATGCCCTAAATAAGTGAAAAACCTTTGGCCTAGGGACCTTATCTAATGATATAATCATAAGCATGTTTTCAATGTTAGAAGGGACCACATCTTATCCAAGAAAACCCTGGTAATTTCATAGAAGGAAATGGAATAGCATTGCCCTGTGTAGGAGCTGTGATTATGCACATGGCCACAAGGAGCTAATGCCTGGCTGGCTGAGTTAATTATGCACTGGCTTGCTGCACACAGGTCATGTTTGACTAGCTTGTGAAAGGCAGCCTTGGCTGAGCTTGCTGCAACGCCGTGTGCAAAGATTAGCAGTGCTGAACGCAGTTCGGTAAGCACAAGGGATGCCAATTGGTGGGAAGCATTTAAACTGGCAGGAAGAGCAGGTAGCTGAGTGCAGCGAGCAGTGTACGCAAGGATCACAGGTTACATCTGGGATTTCGTGATGAATGCCTAATGAGCACGTTGATTAGATGGGCAGAACTCTTCAAGCCATTGTAAACATAGCTGAAAGAAGTGTGGCCGATAAGACACCAAATAACTGCTCTTGTAAAGCTTGCCTTTGGCAGTGCAATACTTAAAGCACAGAAAGATAATGGAGAGAAAAATGGATGATAAAATGAAAAGGGACCGGTCCTGCTTAGCTACTTTAAACAACAAAAACATAACCCTGGTGTCTATTCGTAAGCAGCAGGCAGCTCACGATGTGCCTGAACTACTGATTATTGGTAAAAAGTCCAACACAGGATCTCCGGTAAAGGCAAGCAGTAACTTGCAGAAAGAAGAGAAACTTTTGCAGAGTTACTCCATTGGAATGCCAGAAGTCAATACAGTTGAAAGACAGGTCAGTGAGCTGGTGTGTGTGTTGAGAGGGAAGAGGTGTTTCTGAACTGGAGAATTTAAAACAATCCATTTTGGATGTGGGTTGTATATTAAAGGAGATTAAACCTTCTTTATCTAAATTGCCTCAGTCTCCAGCATGTATGCCTGCCCCACAACAAGCAGGACACAAATGCAGAGTCCTCTGGAAATCCTCTGAAAGTAATCTTTGAAAGCAGATGTTAATGATGAGTTATGCTGTAGTAACTAATGAGCATTTTTTCAGCTCCACCTCTAAGAATATAGAGTGGTGATTCTTAGTAAGGAAACATATTAGTATTTCTCCTTCTAAACTGCAATTGCTTAAGTAGTTTGACAACAGCTTATACCAGGTTATTCTCTGGAATAATAGAAATTTCAGAAACATTGAAAGGTAAGTAGTTTATTTATTACTACTAAGTGGATGCTAGCAAAACTTCTTGTTAAGACATCTGTGGCAACTTTTTTTTTTATTCAGTGTTGTATATAATTATGGTATTTTTGGAGATTGTGGAGAAGAGGCTTAGAAAGATCAGTGCTGATAAAAACATGATGAGGTTTATTATTTTAAAGTGTTTTTACTATTTAAAAGGTATGTAAATTACAGTAGTGTAGTTTGGTTATTGTGAATATTTAAGGAAAAGAAACTTTCAGAACAAATTTTGTGTCCTCTGAAACTGCGTATGCTTAGAATGGCTTAAATAATTAGCGTCAGACTGAAATGAAATAACATCCAGGACAGACCAAATATACCTGAAGGCTTTTTCTGCCTAAGTTACTTCTTATATTATAAATGTTTGCTAGAAAACAGTCATGACATAAATGACTTTGTTCTACCAAAGGATCTCTTTTCTGTATTCAGTTCACTGGGATATACGCGTTGCTTGTACTGGAGCTGTGAAGAATATCACGAAGTGTTCTGCTTTAATTCTAAATTATAAACAATCCGTTTACAACAAGGCTTTCCCCTTCCCCACTAAACCAAGCATGGTTTATGTAGCTCCCTTTCATTTAAAAGTACCTCTTAAGGTCTCTAAGGTTTGCTAACTATGGTGTATGTAGGAGTCATTTCAGTACGACTAGCTGCAACTGCCTAAAGCTTTCCCCAGTCTGCACTGTTGGAGAAACCTGTTGCCAGATGGGGAACAGCAGTCCCTTGGCAGAAGCATTAGGGCAACCAACTTAGTATTTTGAAAACAAAAGGACCATAAAGGCTGCTTTAAAGCAGTATTTTAATTGAATCTTGATTTACAGGTGGAGAGGATGGGTTTTCCCACGTTTAAGACTCAGGAACTGTTTGAAAAATAACAAGTTGTGTTTCAAGTACTTACTGAAAATAGTAGCTACTGACATTTGCTAATCTTTGCTAAGCTTGGGGGAAGAGGGAAGGAAGAACTAATTCAGCTAACATCTAATACTTTTAGACAATGTGTGCTAACAAGATTGGTGAACAAGTTGCAGTGAAATTTGTTAAGGAGGATGAGGGTTGAATTTCTGCCCACTCAGAAGTTCTGCTGTTACAGGCATGAAATTGAAGACTCAGAACCTTTGATGTTCCTGAGGCTGCTCTGCCCTCATTTTGTTTTTTCACTGGCTGCCTATAACAAACAGGGAAAGCATCCGAAGCATTTAATTAATAGTATGTGGCTTTTCAGTTGTGTGTTACTCTCTGCCTGAATCCAAAGCCATGAATCAGCTGGGTTGTGAAAGAATGAAGCAGGAAAGGCGAAACAGTGACACAGATAAGGTAATTTTTTGGCAGTTGTGTGCGCGGAGGTACAGGGAGAAAAGGAGCCCAAAACCTCTGGAGACACTGGGCGAGAGGTTCACTGACATCTGGCATTTGTGGGTGAGGAAATGGCGAGAGGTAGAGGGGAAGGTGCTGAATGGGCCAGGCCCCGTTTCCTTGCCGGCTGACTGCCTGGCACCACAGCAAGGAGTCCGGCGCTTGAATTTCAGGATATGAAAATTAGCATCCCTGCAGGCCAGGTGAAAGAGGGTGGGAGAGCAGTGCCAGCGCTGGGGGGAGAGTCTTGCTGGAGCACCAGAGAGGAGCAGCAGCCATGTGGGATCTTGGTGTGGGTGATGCTCGGAGAGCTGTGGGGTGCACCCGGCACGGCTTCAGCCTCGTACTGCTGAGGCCAAGAGCTTTACACTGGTGTTTCAGCAGTGGCTGCACCTCTTGGGAAGGGGAGGGGTGGGGGGGTGGGGGATGGCTTTCCCAGTGACAAGCCACCCCACGAGGTGACCATGGAGCATGGGGTTGGAAGGGAGCATGGGGACCCAGACAGGGATGGCTAGCAGCCAGGGTGCAAAGCTGAGGAGGGCACAAACCTTGTTGAATTTACAGCCATGGGGTCACATCCGTTGTTAGGATGCCAGTCACCCTGTGCTGTATGGGAGGGTCTCACCCAGTGCTGTGGTTTCTTGCTCTTTGGGTTGTTTTTTCCCCACTTCGGTTGATTTTCTTACATTTATTCTGTATCCCCTCACTGCTGTGTTAAACCCTTGGCCTTTGCACTTCTGAATGGGAGTACCTAAAAGAAATAGCCCATTTTGGGGGACAATGAGGTACCCTAATGCTAGGCCTCCAAGGGCAGCCCTTGATGGAGCAGTTTTACCCCACCAGTCAGTCACACAGGCCACGGACAACAACCCCCTTTCCCCCTCGGGGACAGCTGCTGAGCTCTGGATGCTGTAATGCCAAGAGCTGCGTGCCAAGCCAGGGCTTGAGACTTGATGCTCCCAATCCAGCAGTGTCTCCCTGCCCTGCTCCACCTCCATGCTTTCCCAAAAAGTTAGTCCAGCCCCAGGGCATATTCCTGTCAGATGATCTTCTTCCTGCTGGCTGAGGCAGTCAGGAATGGGGAGCAGGAGCCTCTGCCTCTTCCTGCTGTCCCAAACCTGCTTTGCCCCAGGGCAGGCATGAGTGCTCCAGCTCCTGTCTGGGGCAGCAAGGGTTGTTCTCCGTGTGGGTGGGTTTACTCTGAAACCCTTGTACTGGGAGCTGGGCTTCAGATCCCATGCTCATGCAGATCAACAATTTCAGTTGCTACTTGTCTTGGGTCCTTTTCAGAGCTGTCTTCTGTAGATGGGATTATTTTCCATCCAGCTCTGGTGCTTATTTTCAAGCCTCCCGGCTACTGCTGCTTCTGTGTCAATGGGTCTTTTCATAATTTTCTTCTATTTTCTTTGTCTGTATTGTTTAATTGGGCTTCATAACACTGCTTTCTGTAGGGATTCTTAGCTTTCAGACAGAGCCTCTCTCAGCTGTGCATTTTGAGTTGTAACTTTTACACACAGAACAAGGCAGGGATAAAATTGTCATAATTTCATGTTTTCATTATTTACATGTTTTTTACATAGTCACTGTAAAAATATGCATGAGAGTGGTAGAGCAAACAGATTTGGTGTACACCTGCCCTTTAAAGTAAGCGGGTCTCCTTTGGTGTGAGAGACAAAATAGTAGCTGCGTCCAGTTCTTTCACACTCCTGAATGGATGTGGAGTCAGATGCATTCTCATTATTTCATTGGGATTTCTCTCTAGGCAGAAGCAAGCAGAAGAGGCAACACTTGGGAATCCCAGGCAGCTTTTTTGGCATTTTTGGAGGTGGCTGCTTCTCTGATCCTCTTGCAGATGGTGTCTCTGAACTACTGTAGAGCTTCATAGATGCCATTTTATGTGTGGGTGTTAGCTGGTATCAGGAAACCCTCTTCTGAGACCCAGTGTGTGCCTGAGGAAAACTACAGGCACATTTCTGCATGCCTCATGTTTGTGTCCTTACGTGAACCTGCTGTTTTCCTCTGATCTAGTGGAGAAACACTCCTCCTTGCAAATACACACAAAGATGTATTTGTGCCCCCCCCTTTTTTTTTTTTTAAGCTGTTAAACAATACTGAAGGCTTTGTAAGTACTGTGTTTGAACCTGTTCATATTTCTGGTTTTTGTGGGGAGATTCTTCAATGATTTGGCATATGTGGATTTTTTTGTTTTTGTTTTTGTTTTTTTAAGGGAAATAAACCTTTCAATTTTTTTATATCCACGTCCCCTCTCTAATTTTTCCCTTGTCATTTAAAATTTGTGTGCAAGGATTTTTCTCCTACAAAGCATAAACCTCTGTTTTTGTCAAATAACAAACAAAATATTTTTGCCAATTCTTCTGAGCTTTGGGATAGCTTTTTATCCAAAATACAAAGTGGCGGCCAAGTTTTGATGTTTCTGTGGCTTACAATGCATTGAAATAGTAGAATCAGTCCTTGCTTTTATATTTTTCAAACGACTGGAGGATGAGAAATACCCTTTAATCTTTTTATACATTTAATTTGAATTGCTTTCATATCACTGGGTACCTAGGAAAACTGAGATGGTTGGTGGGCTTGGGGGTGGAGGGAATGCAGTGGAGGACATAAGGCCTGTGATGGTTCCTGGTCTTCATCTGCAAGTGGCTGCTAGAAACGTGGTGAAGGGGAGCAGGAGAGCAGAGGATGTTCACGTCTCTCATGCTCTGGTTCGCCAAAGGAAGCAGAAGGCACATGCCTTTGTCGCCCGAGCCAAAGTAAATGTACAGGGTGAGCTCCTGTAATTTGCACGTGGATTTTCGCTTTACCGGGTGTTTGTGATAAGGAGAGCCGGCCACCATGATCAAAGTGTCCTTGGCGGGCTGGGGACAGGTGATACCTAAGAGAAGGCAAGGGACAATATTCAGAATAATGTTTCTTGAGG